>NW_021355235.1:0-280 GCF_001605985.2 Dendrobium catenatum | reverse complement strand
AATATGTTTGGGGCGCAAATGAAAAACATGATTAACGTCAATGTGAATAATCACGAGGTTATTGCAACGCATGATGGCTAGATTCTAAGGGAAAATGCCAAAGTTGGTTAACAAGTAATTTAGCCATCATATCTCACTTGCCATTTGGGCTATGACTCAACACTCTACTTTGACAGACAAACAAGATATGATATCATATTGTTTCTTCATTTTCCATGATAAAACTGAAATAGCCAATTGTTAGATGTCAAGTGATGGGGGCATTTGATCAAATCAGAAT
>NW_021355234.1:0-336 GCF_001605985.2 Dendrobium catenatum | reverse complement strand
ACTTTCAATATTAATTTTTAAAATGAAGATAAAAATATAGAATTAAAGATTTTATGTTAGAGGATTCAAATTTGAAATCATAAGCATCTCAAATTTACAATTGGTAATCTTATTAAATCCATACATAAAATTCATTAAAATTTTAAAAGGGTTCAAAGCAAAAACTGATATTCAAAATCATTAACTATGTACTACATTAAAGAAGATGACTCTAAAAATAGTACTAAAATAAAAGGAAAAGTGAAGATGAGTACATTTGAAAATTAGTCTCAGTCAAAAGCTTTAAATCTAATTATAATATTATACTTAAATTTATAATAAATAAATTAGCCGGAC
>NW_021355233.1:0-201 GCF_001605985.2 Dendrobium catenatum | reverse complement strand
CTAATGGCAAGGAAGATTAGTGAGAGTCACATTAGATGATTTGGTCAAATAAAACATTTGCCTTTTGATGATTTTGTTAGCAGAGTAGTTGTATTAGATTCATCGTATGTTAAAAAAGATAGAGGTAGATTTAAAAAGATTTAGTTATAAAGTATTAAAATAATATATATATTTTTTTTAAATTTAAATAAAAATTTATCT
>NW_021355232.1:0-260 GCF_001605985.2 Dendrobium catenatum | reverse complement strand
ATTTTTTGCCTTTCATTATTTTCCCAGTTTAAATTTTGCTTCACCTTGCCCTTTTCTTTCGTAAGAAGAATTTTTAAATTAGGGCACTGATTTTTCATATATCCAGATTTCCTACATTGAAAATAAATAATGTTAGAGGAAATATTAACATCCTTACAATTTTTACCTTTTTTCCAGTTTTGTTTATGCTTTGGTGAGCTTTGTGATTTGCTTGATATGTCACTGCCTTCGTCACCAACTAGGCTATCTCTTTCTATATC
>NW_021355231.1:0-371 GCF_001605985.2 Dendrobium catenatum | reverse complement strand
CTCTCTCTATAGCACTCTCTTTCTCTCTCTCTCGCTCTCTCTCTCTTACTCTCACACACACCAACTCTCTCGTGCTCTCTCTCTAGCTCCCTCTCCCTCTCTCAGTCTCTCTGACTCTCTCTCTCTCCCCTCTCTCTCCCCTCCCTCTCTTTCTCCCCCCTCCCTCTCTCTCTGTCTCTCTCACTCACTCTATCTAGCTCTCTCTCTCTCACTCTATCTATATCTCTCTCTCCCTCTAGCTCTCTCTCTCTCTCTTACTCACACACTCTCTTTCTCTCTTTCTCCCTCCCTCTCTCTATCGCTCTATCTCTCTCCCCCCTCATTCTCTCCCTCTCACTCTCTCTCTCCCTTTCTCTCTCTCTCTCTCTCTC
>NW_021355230.1:0-258 GCF_001605985.2 Dendrobium catenatum | reverse complement strand
AACATAAGGAGGCATAGTACAACAATTTTATCTTTTATTTAATACAAATAGATACGATACGAAACAAAAATATGATTCAGAAAAAAAAAACTACGATACAAATACGAAACAATCAAACAGATACGATGCAAAATAATCAAATAGATAAGAATAGAAATGTAAGCAGTCATATGATAATCCTTTTATGATTAAATTTTGTAAATAAAATTAAATCATTAGGAAAATAAAATGATTCATAGAATTTAAGAAGAGATATAA
>NW_021355229.1:0-380 GCF_001605985.2 Dendrobium catenatum | reverse complement strand
GTACAGCTGATCGTCCCGTACGAACTAGGTTCGTCCGATATGAACAGTTATTACTAGGTCGGTTCTAGAAAATGCTGAAAACCGTTCTAAGTCGGTTAATCATTTGGACGAAAATTTATCCGTTTAATTGAAATTTTTACAGAGGATCGATCGTCCTGGATGATAATTTAATTCGTCTGGACAAAAATTTTCTAGAGGACCGATCTCCTTGGACGATAATTTAATTTCATCTGGATGAAAATTTTCGAGAGGCCAGATCGTCCTGGACGATTATTAATTTCGTCTGGACGAAAATTTTCCAGAGGACCAATCGCCATTGAGTATTGTAAAATTCATCCTGGACTAATAGGACTTAGAAAAATTTTTAAGCAAGTTCCTAT
>NW_021355228.1:0-408 GCF_001605985.2 Dendrobium catenatum | reverse complement strand
AGGGCGGCGCACATCGCAGCGTACTGCTGCACATACTGTCCCAGTACAGCTTAGTATCGCATCACTTGGAGATTCCCATAGAGCGCATGACCCAGAGCATGTACGGCAAATAATTTGATGTTATTATTTATTACTTATGTCAAGCTTAAATATCTAATTAAATTTATATAATATGAAATTTGTAGGCATCTCCTCTAGTTGCGTCATCACATCTGCGAATGACTAGAGAATGGCCAATTGATTGCCCACGAATAATTTACGTATTGACAAACCTGGGGTTTCAAAACCTCAGGCATTTACAGTTTATTAGGCTGGATCACAACCTGATTCAGGCATTGGTGGAGAGATGGTGCCAATTAACAAACACATTCCATTTCACAATTGGCGAGATGACTATCACATTGCAGG
>NW_021355227.1:0-545 GCF_001605985.2 Dendrobium catenatum | reverse complement strand
GACATATTTTTACAATTAATGGCTGATAGTTATGGATGTCTTTTGTTTTCCTCAGTAATGTAATAATTTTGATTCTCTTGGAAGAATTCTGCTGGTGATTTCCAACAAGTGACTGATCTCTGTTTCTTATACTCATTTTGCAGTGGCGAACATCAAGGATGGCCTGAAAACTCTCAGGCAACCAATATTATGCCAATTTATGCTTTAGGTGTGAGGATCTTTAGAAAACTGCTAATTTATTTATTCTTTATTTTTTTTTTGGAATAGCAGTCATATTGCTCTCTCTCTCTCTCTCTCTCTCATAAAGCATGGTGCAGTAACCCTATTAACTTGTTGAGCATTTTTTTTGTTACGTAGATATTAGATTTTTTATGGAGAAGCCTAGAGAGTAAGGAGAATCAAATATGTTATTTACTGATTTAGAGAACATATGATAAATTTTCAAGATAAATGATCTGGAGAGTTCTAGAAAAGAAAGGTGTTTATAATGCTTATATTCAAGTCATTCAGGGTATATATACATGTGCTATTACTTGTGTTCAAAT
>NW_021355226.1:0-404 GCF_001605985.2 Dendrobium catenatum | reverse complement strand
GTTGTTGGGTTTGCTGTGTTGTTGCTGTCTTGGTGTTATTGCTGTCTTGAAACATTTAGGGTGTTAAGTTTGCTGTGTTTAGGGTGTTGTTGTTGGATTGGTTGCTGTCTTGATGTTATTGCTGTCTTTCAAAAGTTTGTGGATTTTCGGGATGGTTGGCTGGTAGGCCTATTGCCTGGGTAGCTTGGTTTGCTGTTATTTCTTTGTGGCTGTGTTTGCAGGGAGATCGGTTGGCTGTGTTTAAGAGAGAGACTGGATGGCTGTGTTGTTGCTGTGTTGACAGGGTTGTTGCTGGGTTGATAGGGTTGTTGTGGATTGTTCATGGTTAGCTACTTGGCTGTGTTGTTTCTTCCTTGCTAGTTTGCTCTTATGGTTTCTGTCTTGTTTTTTCTGGGCAGATGTCT
>NW_021355225.1:0-557 GCF_001605985.2 Dendrobium catenatum | reverse complement strand
GTTTAACATATGTTGAATTTAATATTTCATTTTTCTTATTCAAGTCATCAAATTCATCAAGTAAGCTCATGTTGTTGTTATCTATAGATGTATGATCCTTCCTAAGGATTTTATGTTCTTTTTATAATCTTATAATTCTAAATTCTGACTAGCATACATTTCTTAAGCTTTCTATATGCGTCATGAATCCATTCAGAAACTTCTAACAATTCAGTATAGGTTAAGTCACTTACCTCTTCCTGATCTGATTGATCAAGATTATTGGCCATTAAGCACAAATTGGTGACTTTCTCAATTTCTATTTCTGACGAATTCGAAGCTGAGTCTGTCCAAAAAGCTCTTTGAAATCTTTTCTTGCCCTTCTTCAGATTTGGTTTCTCTTCAAACTTCCCGTTGCTAGGAGTGGCTTTTAGGTTTGGGCAATCTGATTTTATGTGTCCAGGTTTCCTGCATTCATAGCAAATTACATCATTAGAAATCTTAACATTTTTATTAAACTTACCTCTGTTCCACTATTGGTATCTCATTTGCTTCCTTTTAAGAAAGCTCTTAGATTG
>NW_021355224.1:0-759 GCF_001605985.2 Dendrobium catenatum | reverse complement strand
TGTGTTATTTCTTTTTACTGCTTCCGCGTTTTAATTTTCACACTTTTATTGTGGTGATTTTGGTTTGTGTTTTGGTTTTATAGTTTTCCAAATCACCTCTCTGTTTGTTAGCCTTGGGCCAGTTCACATAGGGCCTAACATCCCAAACGAACTTTCAAGTGGTATCAGAGCACTTTCCAGTGCCATCTGAGAACTTTCATGAGATCGTACAGGATGAAATAAATTTTTGTCCCTGGATGAAACTCTCTGTACGAGATCGTACAGGACAAAATAAATTTTTGTCCTTGGACGAAACTCTCTGTTTAAAATCGTCCTAGAATGAAACCCGTTCGTCCCAGGACGAACTGAACTGACTTACGTCAGTTGGTTACGTCCTGAAGAATTTTTGGGAAACTGACCTATGAAATAACTGTTTCATACTGAACGAACTTTATTCGTACGGGACGATTAGGGTGTACGAACATAATTCGTACCAATATACATAAGCTTTGTTTTCCGACAATTTAAGTAAAATCGTCCAGGACGATCCACGATCGTACGGGACGATCCACTGCGTACAGAATTGAAAACTTAAAGTTTTTGGGCAGTTTTTCTTGTCTTTTGTATAAATAGTTCAAATTTGACTGTCACCCAATCTTTTTGCTCATTGAACTTCATGCCTATTGGAAGAAGAGTAAAGGAGAGAGTGAGAGAGAGAGCATTCAAAGAAGGATTTCTACCATTGGAGCGTAAAGGCTTCGCTTGGTGATTCAAAGGTAA
>NW_021355223.1:0-398 GCF_001605985.2 Dendrobium catenatum | reverse complement strand
TATTAATTAGGCTTGCATAACTATTTTGGCATGCATAGCATCTATAAAAACATTTTAATCTTCCCTTACATTTGCTGTCCAGAAAATTCTGCATGCATTTAGTGAGCATTAAGTGTTGGTTTTGAGTTTTATTTGCTGCCCTCTTTGTTAAAACTCGTCTAGTTGTCTAGGAATCACTTTGCACTTTGTTTAGTGGCTGTCCAATTTGTTTCCTGCAACATTTAGTGTGCTGTAGGTTCATCGTTTAGGTGCCTAAGTGCTGTCACTCACTTCCCCACTTCAGCATTTGCATATAGAACCTTAAGCCTTACGTGTAGACTGCTGTCCTTGAGTTTCCTGCACCTTTTTCCTTCAGATTAAGCGGGTTCCTGTAGGTTTTAGCTGCTGTTTTCCGACTA
>NW_021355222.1:0-1531 GCF_001605985.2 Dendrobium catenatum | reverse complement strand
AATCCATCATTCCAGCACCCATGGCATCCCCATATGCTACCCCACCTATCTTTGACCAGTTGACTGGTCAACACAGTCAACAAACCCCTTTAGGTGGCTTAAATATCTAAATGACTTGACTTAAGCTAACCCAATTCCTATCAAATTATCCCAGCAAACACTCAAATTCTCTCCCATATGCCACATCACCAGTCCACATGGCAAGTGGACTGGTCAAACAGTCAAACCAATTCCTTAAATGGGTCAAACTTGGTCAAAGCATCATTTAAAATTAACCCACTCCACTTAGGACCTATCCAGCTGTTAGGGATTCCTCTAGAATATTCCTAGAGCCCTCCCTAGCCCTTTGATCGTGATCAAACAGCTCACCTCACTCACATGCCCAAGTGGGGACCAAGGGAGCTTTCCATGTAGGATGTCCTTATGATGTCCTTGCTCCCAGCTTTTTACCCACTCCTACGACAGATGGAAGCTATCTAGGAGCTCCCAAATTCAATACTAGCCGTCCATTGATCCTATGGACGTTTGAATAGGGCAAATGAAGCATTTGAGCCCTCATTCTAACACCTACCCTATCTCTCCATACTCAGCCTCTCCAGAGGAGTGTACTGCTCCTTCAGGCTTTGAACAATCCATATACATCCCCAAGGCCGGAATCTGACGTTTGGAGGCTGCCGCCGGCGAGCTTCCGGCCAAACCGAAGGCTAACCACGTCCAGGCTTTCTCCAGCTCGATCCGTAGCTCCTCTGACCGTAGTGTCTTCTACAAATAGGAGCGTGGACAATCTACAAATGCAACAAATCCATAAACGGTTCAATCCGTCCTTTGAATCAATGTAAATCTCTAACCCTAGGCATTTACATAGTTTCTTAAATAAATAACTAAATAACGCATCAAATGGCTTAAAAATTATTTCCCATTCTTCCTTGGACTCTAGTACAGATCTGTTAAAAATTTTACATCATTTGGTTGGGTATTTTGCAAAAACGAAATAAAAAAGTGAGCTTAGGGCTCTCGGTTTTGGCTGGAAGAGGAAGACGAAATCACGTCCGTTGATCTCATATATTTGGTTTTAACGGACGAGATTCGGTCATCTATCCCGTCTGGTTTGATTCACATGAACGGCTGGAAGAACCATCTGCATACGGCGTGATCTGGTTCATCCATTTCAAACCGCGGCTCTTTGATCAACCGTCCGATTGCTCAGATCAGACATTCACCGCGGGATCTGATCTCAGCCGTCGGATCAGCTCTGTGTTAGATCCGACGGCATCTGTCACCCCGCTGAGCTGGTTAAGTGGAGGGCCCCGCGTGACCGCCGCCTTCCACATGGCCGTCCCTGGGCGTGCCGCGTGTCCGGGTCAAAGCCGCCATTTGACTAGCATTTAAAACCCTCAAAATAAATTCAAAAAAAGCTCAGAACTTCAAAAAATTACTGGAATTTCATTTTTGGTTCAATTTTGGAGTTCTTGGACTCATTTTGTTCATATTTTCGAGTACCTTATTTTAAAAATAATTAAAAATTATTTTG
>NW_021355221.1:0-299 GCF_001605985.2 Dendrobium catenatum | reverse complement strand
CTAATCCACTCGGGAGCAAATAAGCCTTTTATGGACAAAATAGAAAAATCAAGAGGCCATTTATCAAACTAAATTATATGTTCCCTTACAAACCATGGACCTTCACTAAGCACTACATCGCATATGACCCAATCCAGTCCTTATACCATTAGATGAAAATTACTTAATTGATCCCATTGCCATCTTAACTCATTACTTATGGTTTGAAAGGAATATTATTCAAAAAAACTTTATGCAAACGAGAATTATTAAATTTTTGCAGATTGAAAATCTCCACATCAATATTAAATTTGATTGCA
>NW_021355220.1:0-329 GCF_001605985.2 Dendrobium catenatum | reverse complement strand
GCAATGACGCCAAATTGAGAAAGATACATAAAGTGTATCAAATGAAAAAGATGCGCAAAGTGCACCAAAAAACTGACAAGAGATATAAAATGAGCCCACAAAATTTAATGCTTACCATTCTTGTACTTATTAAAGCTTACAAAAACTCTAGATACTTTCGATACTTGAGTTTGAAAATCATGATTCCTGATTCAACAATTCATGCATTAATCTTCTATTAGATATATTTTATGGAAGAAATTTTGAAAAATGAATGTTTCTTTTTCTAATTTATTCTTTGATTTAGATATTAAATTAAAATGTTTTTGAGCCTTTTAAAAGAACTTGAG
>NW_021355219.1:0-534 GCF_001605985.2 Dendrobium catenatum | reverse complement strand
TGGAGCGGGCCACGTTTGTTGTATGCTAATTGACCCTATGGATTTCTAGAAATTTGTTCTAGATGTCACACTAGGGTTTTCATTTAGTGGATCTCCAAAAGTCGTTTGGATGTCACACTAGCTTTCTTTTAGTGGATCTCCATAATTTGTTTGGATGTCACACTAGGATTTTCTTTCCCCATTGCTCTTTTGAATGTATCCATAGATGGTTGATATCTTGATGAAATTTTAAATATTTATTTGGGGATCTCGATATACAGTGCGATGTCAACCCAAATAAATATTTAAAATGCCCCCAGTTTTTAGGGATATTTATAGATGTCATTCAGGGTGCTCATTCTGCAGCTTTAACTAGAGCCTTGAGATTTTGATCCTTCTGTCCTGTGCTTTGTGCTGCGGATTTGGTGAAGGGTTGTTTGATTTGTCTCTACTGACTTGTCAAAAATTTGTATTCCTTCTGCCATTTGCTTCTAGCTTTGGCAGGCTTGATGAAGGAATAGATGCCGGTGACCTAAACCCTTAGGTTTGTATTAG
>NW_021355218.1:0-240 GCF_001605985.2 Dendrobium catenatum | reverse complement strand
AAGAATACCTCAAAGCATGCCCCTTATGCCAGATAAATTTAAACCAATCAACATCCAAAAAATTCTCATAATAAGAGGCCATAACCTTGTTAGATGGTGGGGAAATAGAAGAAGAGAGGGAGTCTTTCCAAGCAATGACCGGCGATTCCCTCATAATCTGAATAGACGAAATCACAGAGGATAAATCGGGATGAAAACCTTCAGGAAAAACCCAATTACCATCAACAATAAAGTTATCAA
>NW_021355217.1:0-329 GCF_001605985.2 Dendrobium catenatum | reverse complement strand
CCCTCACAAGATCTTCTCCCTCTCTCAGACTTCACCCGTCCTCACTCCCTTTCAAGCTTTCTCTTCAAGTTTCCCCCACAAGAACGAAGCTACAATGGATGCCAAAGACAATTACAAAGTTTTATGTCATTGCTTAAATAGAAGAGCTAAAAACGAGCTCATTAATGCAAGTTGTCGACATTATCGTCCAGGACGATAAACATATCATCCTGGCCGATTAGTTCAAATATGAAGAAAATCGTCCTCAATATCGCCCTAAAATGAAGCTGGACGATATTTAATCATCTCGGACGATCTTGCGATCAGCCCGGACGAAATCACCATTAATT
>NW_021355216.1:0-1656 GCF_001605985.2 Dendrobium catenatum | reverse complement strand
AAATTCTGCTAAATGTGTTTTAACCCAATTACAATGTTAGGAAGAAGAGTTTTGGAAACAAAAATCCAATTCTAAATTTATTATGTAGGGGGATAGAAATACTAAATTTTTTCATGCGATTGCTAATAAGAATAGGACTAAGAGTAAATTCCATAAAATTTTGAACAATGATGGTAATATGCTGGAAACGGATGAGCTTATTTGTAACTCTGGTGTGAATTTTTTTGTGAACATGTTTAACAATCAGTCTGATATTATTCCCTTATCTAATCCTTCGGTTACTCCTAAGATTATTAATGAGGATGATATAGTTTTGCTTTGTCAATTACCTACGGAAAGTGAAATTTTTAAAGTTCTTAAAGAAATGAATGGTGATGCTACGGCGGGTCCGGATGGTTTTACTACCAAGTTTTTTCAAAATTCTTGGGAAATCATGAAGGAGATGTTGTTAATGCTGTCAAAGATTTTTTTGAAGGTACTCCCTACCCGAAGTTTTTTTTCTCTTCTAATATTGTTCTTATACCGAAAAAGGAGGGGGCTAATGCTTGGAAGGATTTTAGACCGATTAGTCTTTGTACTTTTTTCAATAAACTTAATTCTAAAATCATTGCTAATAGGTTGGCTAATATTTTACCTAGAATTATTTCTTTGAATCAAACTGGATTTGTTAAGGGTAGGAGTATTAGTGATAATATTTTACTTGCGCAAGAAATGGTTCACGAGATTAACACTAAAATCACGGGGAGCAATACCATTTTTAAATTAGATATTACTAAAGCCTATGACAATCTGGATTGGAATTTTCTGTACAAGGTGATGTCTTTGTTTGGTTTTAATCAAAATTTCATTTTGTTGATTAAAAATAGTGTGGAGAATTGTTTCTTTTCTGTCATTATCAATGGTAGAAATCATGGTTTTTTTCAAATCCTCGAAAGGTCTTCGACAAGGTGATACTATCTCTCCTGCTCTTTTTATTATTGCTATGGAATATTTATCTAGAGGTTTGGAAGATCTTTATGCTAAAAATGTTCAACTTAGGTTTTATACGAAAAGAGGTTTTAATATTTCTCACTTGAGTTTTGCTGATGATTTCATCTTATTCACTAATGGTGCTATCAAGAATGTGAAAATCCTTATGAAATTTCTTTATAATTTTCATGATTGTAGTGGTCTTGCTTTCAATACTGATAAGAGCACTTTTATTGTTGGTAATTCTATAAATCAAAATAGGATTCATGCTATTCAAAGGGTCTGTGGCTTTAAAGCTAAAAATTTGCCTATTAAATATTTGGGTACGCCTATTTATAAAGGTAAAAAAGAGGAATTTTCTTTTTGATGATATTTTTACTATTATCCAAAAGAAGTTGGCTAATTGGTCTTCCAATTTCCTTTCTTTTGGAGGTCGATTAGTTCTTGTGAAATCTGTGCTGAACTCTATTCCGATTTATATTTTTCACACTTTAATGCCTTCTTCTATTATTTGTTCTAAATTGGAGAGATTGATTAACAGATTTTTTTGGGGGTCCAAATTAAATTCTAATGCTATTCATTGGGCGGCCTGGCATAAAAATTGTGAGATTTTAGAGGAAGGGGGTCTGGGTAGTAAGAGCATCAAGGAAACCACTATTGCTTTTTCCCATAAATTGTGGTTTGCTT
>NW_021355215.1:0-590 GCF_001605985.2 Dendrobium catenatum | reverse complement strand
TTGCTGACAACAATAGCTGGTGGTCGTCGTCATCATCGATGGCTGGAAAATGCTTGAGAGTTTTTTCTTCTTCTCTCCTTTTTTTTCTCTTGCTCTGATGTGAAGAATAGTGGTCTATTTATTGCTTTTTGGAGTGACATGCTTAGTAAATATGGAGAATATTCAGGGCAAAATTTGAGTATTCTATCAGACGACACATAGTGATTCCTTTAATCATTGGATTTTTATCAATCATTTAAATGCCTTAATGATGTCAGAATTGAGTGATCTTGGGCTCATTGGATTCGTTTCATCAAGCTGCTCGATTCAACTATAAGCATGTCATATTTGGAAAATAATTTGTCCTCCAATTAATACTTTTAAGCTTTCAAATAAACTTTAGTCATTTGATTCAAGCCAATTTGAGCTCGGATTGGACCAATTATGGTGTCATCAAGTTCTTATTTTCAAAACATTGTTTGACCATAAATGTGATGATATCAGTTTTCATATTATCACAACTGAATTTTGACAGTATCCAATTCAAATATGGATTAAGATTTATGTCAAATCAATGTGATTTTTGGTGACATATCAATAATAATAGAATT
>NW_021355214.1:0-312 GCF_001605985.2 Dendrobium catenatum | reverse complement strand
CTACCCCAGACAGACTCAGATCACTTCCTATAGCTCTATCTTACAATCCAAATTCCAAATTTCAAAATCATTGCTCCGATACCACTAAAAAGGCTTGTCACGACTCAACCCGACCGGGACGGATCCCACTCGCATTGGGTCGTGGTGCCTGAACTTTCAGACTGACTGAACTGATTTCAGGATCTGGCTTTTGAATTTGATTCAGAACTTTCTTCCAAACATTACTTACAAAAACAGACACACAGAGCTACTATAAGCATCAAAATACAGCGGAATAGATCATCTATCTTTTTTTTCCTCAAAAGAATCATG
>NW_021355213.1:0-260 GCF_001605985.2 Dendrobium catenatum | reverse complement strand
TAGGATGCCACTAGGGATGCTTACTCCTAACTCCAAATATGTCAATAGGATGCCGTAGGAGGACTTAAACCTAAAGACAGATTTAATCAGGATTGGCTGCCGTAATAGCGGACTTAAGCTAGAAAGTCAGTAGGATGCCGTAAAAGCGGACTTGACCTAAAGACAGATTTAACAGGATTGACTACCGTTAAAGCGGACTTAAGCGAGAAAGCCAATAGGATGCTGTAAAAGCGGACTTAGACCTAAAGACTGATTTAAGC
>NW_021355212.1:0-212 GCF_001605985.2 Dendrobium catenatum | reverse complement strand
AATTAAATAAAAATATAAAAATAATTATATTAAAATAATGATTTAAGTAATAAAAAAAAGGTTTTACTATTTTTTTAAAACAAATTAAAATATACATATCATTTTCATAAAATTTTTTTTACTATGTAGAGAATGAAAATACGATCAAAACGAGGTATTGCACGTCAAAATCGGATCAAAAATGAATTTTCTAGTTCGGTGCGCCACATGGC
>NW_021355211.1:0-318 GCF_001605985.2 Dendrobium catenatum | reverse complement strand
CGACTCTACTGGCGGCCGAACGTAGAGCTACGTCCTGTGACCGGACCAAATAAAAGTTCCTCAGCCGGACCACTCAGCTCTCATGTTCGCAAGCAGTTCGCAAGCTAAAGACACATCCAATAAGCCAAAGACCTCCTACCAGCTACCGTTTGATTTCCACATCCATTCTCCAACCTTTTTCTTCCATTTCCTGCACTAATATCCAGCGACTCCATTTCCTAAAATACCAAACCTACACAACTCTTTCCCATTTCCTGTAAACAGAGAATCCGAATCTCCACTTTATCTTTCTAATCTTTGTTTTTCCTTTCTCTATTT
>NW_021355210.1:0-357 GCF_001605985.2 Dendrobium catenatum | reverse complement strand
AAAACGGAGTTTTAGTACAATTTTTTTTTATTTTTTACTAAAACTCCGTTTTAAAAAGTAATGAAAAAGCGGTCCCAAACGAAGCCTTAATCTCATCAAAATTTTGAATGATGAGCAATAAAGAGATATCTAAATCATGGAAAATTTTTTGTGTTATAATATTTTGGTAAAAATGCTCTGAAGTTAGAATTTTGGCACGGTACATCTCCTATCATCGCCAAATCTTAATCTTCTAATGGTTGTGACAAAACATGAAACATGCAAGTAATAAGCAATTATGTTATGTACAAGATCTATCAGTGATCGTAGACTGAGTGAAGAAAAAGCTTGCATGCTTATCTCACAAATCAATATAAA
>NW_021355209.1:0-265 GCF_001605985.2 Dendrobium catenatum | reverse complement strand
GCATACCTACAAAATAATTAAATGTACACACTCAAAAAGGAAAATTTTAGTTTTTTAGACAATTTTTCATGTCTTTCATATAAAAGGTCCTTAAAAATTGACATGAAAAGTGTTATTCTTTGTGATTTTTTAAGGGCAAGTGAAAGAGTGATTATGGGAGAGTGTTTGAGAGAGAGTTCTTGCAAGTGGAGTGTGAAGAGATCACAAGGTTACTCAAATGTAAAAATCTCTTTTAGCTTTTGGGTATTATTCTTCATTTCTTTTT
>NW_021355208.1:0-1003 GCF_001605985.2 Dendrobium catenatum | reverse complement strand
TGTTACTATTGAACAGTTTCATTTTATGTTATAAACTGTTGTGAAATTGTTGTGAATTTGTTATAAAATGTTGATCTGTTGAAATGCTACTATTGAAATGTTGTGGAATTGTTATTTGTATTTGTTTGCAGGTGTGGAAATTTGATTGTTGGCTGGGAAGCAATTTTTTTTGTCAATGCTACAGGTTTCCGGCGGATTGTACGACGGAAATCCGCCGGAAAGAACGATACATGAATTTTATCGTGCGTATCGACGTATTCCTTCCGTCGGCAACTACCGGCGCATGTTCCGGCGCCATTTTCGCCGCTTCTTTCCGGCGCCAAGTTTGCGCCGCAAACAAAGATGTGGGTTGTCTACGGCGACCTTGCGGCGTTTTGTTCGCCGGTACTTACCGGCGGACAATCCGACAGAAACTTACCGTCGCATATGGCGCCGGAATTTATCGGTTGTAAGTCATCGGCACCAATCCGATGTTTTACGCCGGTAAGGTGTCGGTAAGTGCGCCGGAAAGTTTTCCGGCGCATTACATTCGTCGGAAAAAATTTATCGACGCGACCAAAATCGACGTATGCATTTCCGCCGAAACGTGCGCCGGAAACTTATGGTTCCGTCGGATTATCCATGTGTTCCGGCGGATTTAGTCCGCCGGTAATAACGGGTTTTCCTGTAGTGGTTAATTCGTGTTTTTGGTCCTGAAAAGATATAACAAATTATCAAGCCTCTTGATTGTAAGATCCCTAGTAGACATATTTACTAGCAGAAGAATAATATTGCACAACCCCAAAATAGAACATGTTAGTCTAGGTAGGGTTGCTATTGTAAGACCCTCCTTGAGAAACTCTCTTGTAACATAATAGAGCACTACGTCCCTAAAATAAATTTTAAGTTCATGGCTTTATCACAATGTGATGTTGAAAGTCATGTTTTTGTCTTAAACTCACCCCTTAAGTAACTGTAAAACTCGCATTCTGAAATGAGTCAGATGAGACATAAAAGCATCAAA
>NW_021355207.1:0-290 GCF_001605985.2 Dendrobium catenatum | reverse complement strand
TTTAATGAAATTGGAGTTTAGATGATCCCATATTTAATTTTTGAAGTTTCTAACTTGATTTTTTGCCTTGAGATCGTGCCCAAATCAAGATAATTTATAAATGATATATCTGTTGCCCCCTATTTTCGGAGTTGATGTTCCAGAAGTTTGAAAATACTTATTTTTATATTTTATATTGGTCGAATTGCAAAAAATTACATAACAAAAAACATCAACTTGCTCAAACTCAATCATAGAGGCCCCGTTGAGCTCCAAAAGTATCAAAATTGAGTCCGTAATGTTGAAAAATA
>NW_021355206.1:0-233 GCF_001605985.2 Dendrobium catenatum | reverse complement strand
AGAGTAGAATGGGTTTTAAGAAACCTCTACCTTTCACGGCAGGTTTTCCACCTCCCTTGCCAAAGACCAATCGATTTAAATTTATGAAAGATTTTAGTCAATTGGGACCTATTACGGAGTTTTCAAGGAAAAGGAGGAAGGAAATGACAGACATCACTAATGGTGGTGAGGATTCTCTTATTGATTCTGGCGGCGGGGACGCTTCCCCATTTGTTTTTTAATGTCATCAATCC
>NW_021355205.1:0-306 GCF_001605985.2 Dendrobium catenatum | reverse complement strand
TCATGAGAAATGGTGGAGACTATGTGAGGATATTTATCCAACGGGCTCCATGAATAAAATTCCACTTTGGCTGGAGTATCGCAACTTTGTATTAATTTAAACTGATTTAGTAGTTCTTGAACATGCACGTCAGGTTTTAAATGTTATTGTAATATAGAAGTCTCAAAATTTTCATGTCTTGTAATATTCTCTTTTAAGGTTCAGGATTTCTAAAAACTTTTTTCTTGTGCACTTTGGGGGATTGAAACAAATGAATTGTTTTGTGCTTCGAGAACAAAAGTATAAAAAGCTAATCGCTCTTATGTA
>NW_021355204.1:0-487 GCF_001605985.2 Dendrobium catenatum | reverse complement strand
TAAATTAAATTAAATTAAAATGCATTTACATATACTTGACTTATTTTATTTTGATAATTAGTCATTTTAAGATAAAAGAAATAAATTATAAATCAAGGTTTCGTTTGAGACGGCTTTTTTACTACTTAAAGCAGTTTTTTTGAGCAAAAATTTTTAAAACTTAAATTGTTTTTATTAAAAAGCTATTTTATAAAGCAATAGAAAAGTTGTCCCAAATAAAACCTAAGTAATTTAGATTGTTAAGAGTTCTTGTTTTATTTTATATTGTTGCGGGCTAAAATATTCGTGGCGATAGAATTAAAATCCTACGTCTTAGTGTTTGCACAGATATCCAGCTCACACACATAAAACACAAGATTTTTTACCTGAAAAATCCTGAAAAGAGGAAAACCCATGCACAGGCCCTTGCCCAATTGAATGATTCTACTACAGTGGGCCGACTCGTCCCTGAGGGAGATCAGGTTACAAATGCTAACCTTATGGTTGA
>NW_021355203.1:0-355 GCF_001605985.2 Dendrobium catenatum | reverse complement strand
TGATCCTGGTGCAATAGACTCCTCTGACTACCATTAGCAACTCTATCATCAGCTATATTTTTAGATCTTTCACTATATACTCTTGATCATGCAATCCTCTAGCCTTCAATTTGCCTAGATTACCGTACTCCAGAATAAGCTCTTCCTTAAAATACTCTTTGGGGACAATATGTTATCTTATGTCCTTATTATCCGCATCAAAAACATTTCCCTATTAATAGGTAGCACTGACCGTAATGTCTTATTCCATAATGAATACACTCACTATATTTATAACTGTTGGCAGATTCTCGTAATCCAAATCCTCTTAAATCATGATATCTTCTACTATTATCATTAAAACTATATATATATA
>NW_021355202.1:0-284 GCF_001605985.2 Dendrobium catenatum | reverse complement strand
AATTGTCAAACGAACGGCATCGTTGCGATCAGGACATCGAATTCTACTAGGTCGAGGCCCCTTGCAATCGAATCGGACGAGATCAGTCAAAAGGGACGACCAACACCCGAAATTAAAAATGCGGGGCTGATCAAATGATGTTGGATTGACGAACGGACTACATCGTTGTGTTCGGAACACCAAAATCACCCTAAATGCACTACCAATTTGTTCAATGGGGGTTGTGCACGCAAATCGAGGCGGTCCCCATGTAAAATTACCCTCAGCATGCTCAAACGATGTCC
>NW_021355201.1:0-430 GCF_001605985.2 Dendrobium catenatum | reverse complement strand
AGGAGGAGAATTTTACTAAAGTTAATAAGAAAAAAGGGAAAAAATCCAAAGATGCTGTATCCTCTACACCGTACTCTACTAAAGCACAAACTAGTGCTGAAGGTTCTCATGGTTAAGTCTCTTATTTGGAATATCAGAGGTATTGGTGGGAAGGACTCTAAAACTAGAGTTAAAAATATTTGTAGGATTCACATTATCCATCTGTTAGTTTTACTTGAACCTTTGATTGCTTTGAGTAAACCTGATAATACTGCTTCTAAATTAGGTTTTGCTAATAAATTTGCTAATTGTTCTAATAAAATTTGGATTTTTTAGAATAATACTATCAATGTGAATATTATTGAGGATTTTGTTCAAGTAGTACATACTTCCATATCTATGTTTAATTTTGATTGTAATGCCTCTTTTGTTTATGCTGCTTGTTCTAGAG
>NW_021355200.1:0-245 GCF_001605985.2 Dendrobium catenatum | reverse complement strand
GTTTTGGTCTCCAGTAGGATGAACTTCTTCATATCTCTAGTCATGTGTCACGAGCAGCCACTATCCAGGTACCACATGCTCTCACTAGGTCTTTTGTGAGAGCACCCCTACAATTTCATTCAAAGATTAGATTTGGGAACCCAAGTGAGTTTGGGTTCCTCCTTATGCTTGCATGAATGAGATGTATGCATGCTATGCTGTGATGGATGCAGTTTAGGTCACCATACTAAGTGTGTCCTACGGTG
>NW_021355199.1:0-247 GCF_001605985.2 Dendrobium catenatum | reverse complement strand
TCTTAATAAAACCACTAATTGGAGGAATAAGCTTATGGGTATATTAACAAAAAACATTATCATTGGCAACAGCAAAACCATCGGATGAGAGCGACAACAAGGTGGAGGGAAGAGTAAAGATCAAAGCTTGAGTACGACCACTACTAACAAGCAAATGAGCCACAACAACAATGGATGGATCCAACACCGATGCTTAACGTCACCAACATCAAGGAGGAGGGAGAGGCCAAGCAATGTTTAAAGATAA
>NW_021355198.1:0-445 GCF_001605985.2 Dendrobium catenatum | reverse complement strand
GCGTGTATTCGATCCGCGGCTTAAGTCGCAATCCAACCCGATCCTGGCCGCCAGTTCAAAACCACGGGATGAGCCCTCCGCCGTTGGATCTTTCTTTATCAAGATCGGACGGCGGGATTTGATCCCCGCCGTTGAATAGCATCGGCACTTGATCGGACGGCCCGCGACGCCTGCTGACTGGATTAAGTGATTGCCGCGTGGGTCCCAGTAGCCGCCGCGTGTTGAGTGCCAATGATTGGCCGCCGTTTCCGGCTGGCCGAATCAGAGAGTGCCATGTGGCCACTCAGCCGCCAAATCTAATTAAATGGTTTTAAATTAAATTTAAAACCATTTAATTAACAGAAAACTTCAAAAAATTATTAAAAATTAAATATTTTTCAAAAAATTAAGTGTAATATATCAAACTGTTCAGATTTTCAAGGCCTTTGATTTAAAAATAAAATAG
>NW_021355197.1:0-291 GCF_001605985.2 Dendrobium catenatum | reverse complement strand
GCAAAAACAACTCTTCCAAAAAGTGTTAGGAGATAATTATACATAAAATAATAATATTGGAAATCATCAAGACTATACAAGTTGCAAGAATGTAAAAAATGCAAATAGCAACTCTCTTAACAGGGTTTGGGCTCGGGTGAGGGAGACTAGGAGCGGGTGGGCTAGGCAGAGGGAGGGAATAAACCTGAATTTAATTTCAAGTTTCCAATAAAAGAAGAGATTAATTTCAAATTCAGGATTTTAAATTTGAAATTAGGCTAGGAGGGAAGGGGAATT
This sequence comes from Dendrobium catenatum, assembly GCF_001605985.2. Lineage (NCBI taxonomy): Eukaryota > Viridiplantae > Streptophyta > Magnoliopsida > Asparagales > Orchidaceae > Dendrobium > Dendrobium catenatum. The sequence goes on along the minus strand of NW_021355197.1, from coordinate 15 downwards.
AATGGTGTATTAATG
>NW_021355196.1:0-371 GCF_001605985.2 Dendrobium catenatum | reverse complement strand
TTCATACCGGGTTGCGAGAGGATCTTCGCAATGAGTTATTTGCCCGGAACGTCACTACACTGGAGAATGCCTACAACCTGGTGTTGGATTTAGAGGAGTCCCGTTCACAGCACCCGAGTCTTTCACATGATTCTAGACCCTCCTTTAGATATGCTGGTAGTTCCACCCCGAACACCTCTGCTACCCATCCCACTCCTGGGAGCACGACCCGACCACCCACGGGTCCACCTACACCTAGATCTGATTTACATAGCAAACCTCCCCCACCGGATACCCCTCGGTCCAGTCCCGGGACCAAGTGCTTTTGATGCCAGGGGTATGGGCATATCGCTTATCAGTGCTCCAGTCCTTATAAGGTTTCGATCATTGAG
>NW_021355195.1:0-2458 GCF_001605985.2 Dendrobium catenatum | reverse complement strand
ACAAGAAATTTATTATTAGTCAAAGAACTTTAGCAAAAATAATAAAATCATCGTCAAAGCTAAGATGAGTAATAGGGATACCGCCCATAATATGATAAAGCAAATTAGGATACCTTTTTTAAAGAACCTCCAATCCCTTAGATAAATAGTCAAACGCAATAATGAACAAGGCAGGAGAAAGAGGTTCGCCTTTTTTTCAAACCTTGACTGGATTTAAAAATACCATTACTTATGCCATTAATAATAACAGAAAAGTAACAATGCTCAATACTATTTTTGATCAAAGAAATGAAACCTTGACTAAAACCAAATAAAGACATCACTTTATATAAAAATTACCAACACAAGTTATCATAAGCCTTAGTAAAGTCCAATTTAAAAATAATGTTCCCACCTTTCACTTTAGCATTGATATCATGAGTAATCTCTTGAGCAAGTAAAATATTATGAAGAATGCTTCTACCTTTAACAAAGCCAGTTTGGTTCTGAGATATAAATCTGGGAAGGATATTAATAAGTCTAGTAGCAATGATCTTAGAAATAAGCTTATTATAAAAAGAGCATAAACTAATTGGTTTAAAATCATTCTAGTTCTTGGTGGCATCCTTCTTAGGAATTAAAACAATGTTAGTGGAAGAAAAAAATTTAATGTAAGGTTTACCCGAAAAAAACTCAAAGACAACATCCATAATATCCTCCTTAGTAATATGCCAGGTCTTAATGAAAAACTTAGTAGTAAATCCAACAGGACAAGCAACAGAATCAACATTCATCTCCTGCATAACCTTCCAAACCTCCTCCTCAGACGGAGCAAGAGTGAGTTAGAAATTATCAGTCTCTGAAATACAACAAGGGACAATATAAGGATTAACAATAGGGGACGATTTTAAACTACTATTAAAAATGTTTTTAAAATGATCCACCCCAGAGTTTAAAATAGAATCCTCCTCCTCCAGAACCCTACCATCATCACTAGAAATTTTGAAAATATGGTTCCTAATTTTTTTCTTGTTAGCCAAAGAATGAAAAAACTTGGTGTTCCTATCACCTTCAACAGTAAATTTAGTAGTAGCTTTTTGATGCCAATAGATCTCTTCCTATTCATGTAAAGTAAATAGATTGATATTAGCAACATTAAGCTCAAAAAGATTAGAACTATCGGGATTAAGCTAATAAACCTTTTCAAGTTCCACCACATCATGTTCAGCATTCTTAATATTAGCAAATAAGTTTTTAAAAATATGTTTGCTCCACCATCTCAACACCTGTTTCAGCCTACTAAGCTTGTTCCACAGCTTAGCCAAACTCGAAATATTGCCATTAGGGAACATAGGGGCCTGCCAATTTCTCTCAAAAACATTAAAAAAATCATGATGTGATAACCACATATTTTGAAATTTAAAGGCAGTAGGAACATAACTTTTATTGGCATTGATAGTAAGCAGTAAAGGTGCACGATCAGAAGCAGTCCTACTAAGATGCTCCACATGAGTCATATGGAAATTAGCAATCCAATCATTATTAAATAAAACTCTATCAAGTCTTTGCCATAAGTTGCCTCTACTCCAAGTATAAGCATTCCCAAAAAAATCTATATCATGTAAGTCACAAGTAGAAAATGTAATCTCAAATTTGGAAAGGAGATCCAGATCGGGACTATGCGGGACTCTTCATGCACATCAAAAAATGGCATCCATTTTAAAATTCTCATTTGACAGTTGTTGATAAAATAAGATCTCCTAGCAAAAACTCTACTATAGTCGAGATCGTTCAACAGCTGAATCGCAACATGTCTAAAGTCCAAAAGCCCAACAGAATAAAAGCCAGATAGTTTAAGACTAGCGAAAAAACTATGAATAGAATTGAGATTCGTCTATGCAAAGAAAATTTTCCAACTAGGGTAAACTGAAACGGAGAAGCTAGCTTAAGAACATCTTCATCGAAAATAAGAACAGCCGGGACACCATTCACAACAGACTGAGTAAATTTAGGAGCGTTATCACCTTGCATCAGGTTACCAGAGAGAACGTATTTAAAAGAATGCGAAGGCGAGTTTGATGAACCATCACCATCAAGATCAAAAAAGCCTCTGCTTTTTCCATGTGTCGGGCTGGAAGCTTTCCCCCAAGCATTGGATGAAGACATCCCCGCCAAAACCAAAACCCCGAACAGGGCTAAAAAGCTGAAAGGGCCACCAGAGAATGAATAAGGCAGAAAAATTAAGCGAAAAGGAGATAAAAAGAGTGCTCGAAGGAAGGCCAAGGGAAACCTTAGAATCGCCAAGGAGGCAGCTAGGGCGAGGCAGCACAGCTTATAGAGAGAGAGAAGAACCTTATTGGTCATCTTTTCTCAGTCATACAAAATTTTAAAACATTAATATAAACTACCTATATTCCATCTCAGTAGCACCCATACTCTTCCTAAAGTCCACCTTATTACCTTTGACTAGTTGATTGGT
>NW_021355194.1:0-250 GCF_001605985.2 Dendrobium catenatum | reverse complement strand
GTTCCCCTTTTTAATGCAAATGCAACTATTCAAGGAACCCAAAAACTTTGGAAACCCAAAAACTTTGGGGGAGGTTCTTCATTTCTTTCCACTCCTTTCTCTCACTAGAGTGTTCCTAGAGAGAGAAGCTCTGGGCATGGCGGGGGGAGACAGGCGGTCTCCTCCCCGCTCCGGCGGGGGTGGCGGTGGAGATGGTTCGGGTGGTGGTAGCAGGGACAGGCGGCGGTCGGGGATCGGCTCCGGCGGTGGT
>NW_021355193.1:0-372 GCF_001605985.2 Dendrobium catenatum | reverse complement strand
CAGGACGCAACAATAAGGATGTAGACACACAATCTGTCTTCTATGATAAATTTTTTACCATAATTTTTTTACTATTTAAAAAATAATAAAAAGTTGAGAAAATTATTCTCTAAATAAAGCCTAAGATTTTATTTGGGATGAGTTTATCACTGTTTTCTAAGGTAGTTTTTTAGTAAAAAAAATAATTTTAACTAAAAAATTTTGTTGTAAAAAATTATTTTAGATCACAATAAAAAAGTCAGTCACAAATGAAACTTAAGTCTCTCTTTTCTTCTCTTCATGTATTCATTGAAATGATTCCTCTAAAAAAATAATAATAAAAAATAATAATAGTAATAAAAAAAAACATATGTTTTACTTTAAATTTTTAAC
>NW_021355192.1:0-1346 GCF_001605985.2 Dendrobium catenatum | reverse complement strand
AATGATAAAGAATCTTTTATCCATAAAGTATTTTTTCTTAAATACGGGAAGTTATTGGAGAATCTGGACAGCAAAAAATCGGGATCACCAGCATGGAAAATCATCAGATCGGGTGGCAAAGCTATTAGGCCTTTCATAAGATGGAAGCTGGGCAAAGGAATAGACGTTGATGTGGTAAATGATGTATGGATTTTTTATAAGAGCATTGCTGAATGGCCAACCTTCATTACTCCTATTAACTGCAGCAGTTTCTCTGTTTCAAATTTCCTTCTTAACAGAAAATGGGATATTGATTACATGAAACAATTTCTGGGAAAAGAATTGATAAACCTTATCCAACAAAACATTATCCCAAACAGTTCAAGTAAAGATTGTATGTAATTGTTGTTTAATTACAATGGAAAATCTATATCTTCTATGATCTTTGAATTATCAGTTAAACATGAAGGACCGAATGAATTCTGGACATGGTTGAAAAAAGCTAGACTAAACCCAAAAGTGGAATCCCTTTGGTGGAGAATATTCAACAATGCCATTCCCACTTGTGACTTTCTTGAACACAAGAAATTAATCAGGGAAAATCATTGCCCAAGAAGCTGTAATGCAAAAGAAGATTTAGATCATATTGTAGCGAATTGTATCAAACTGCAGGAAGTTCTGAAATATATTAAGGAATGGGGATTTGTTTTTGATGAATTCCATTCTTTACAAGACTGCTGTAATCATTTGTCTTCTCAATCTCCTTTCATGATTAATCTTTATTGCTCAGTGGTATATTTCACATGGAAATCAAGGAATAGTTACATTCATAATGGGAAGGAGGATAGCAATCTTAATATTGCTTCAAAAGCAATTGGTTTTGCTTCATTCATAAACCTTGAGAATCATAATATCTCGGGTATATGGGAAGTCAACCAACCTTATAGGTTGTCTAATAATCATTGGCATCCCCCTCCACCCTATTGGCTCAAAGTCAATGTTGACGCTTCTTTGCTACCTTCATACAAAGCCGGTATTGGAGGAGTGTTTCGAGACCATAAAGGTAGATTCCTTCTAGCATTTGGAAAACCATATACTCATTGGGACATTTCGGCTTTGGAGTTCTTGGTAACTCAATCTATAAAGGAAATGCTAAAGGATTGGATGTTTAAATACAAAGGAATCATCATAGAGGGAGATAATATCAACATCATCAATCTTTTGAAGGAAGTCAAGAAAAATGGCAAAACAAGGTATGCAAACATTCATATTTTTGAGGAATTCAATAATGTCATTTTCAATTATGTGGATAGAAATTGTAATAAGTTATCGGATTTATGTGCTAACTATGGTATCTTATCTCATTT
>NW_021355191.1:0-869 GCF_001605985.2 Dendrobium catenatum | reverse complement strand
AGTCCTCGCAAAATGAGGTCGAAATCTCTAGGTAGTGACTTATCTACAAACCCATCTGCCTTCCAAAATTTACCCCGGAACTTAATTTTGTTAAAACTCACTCGCTAAAGAAAAAGCAAAATCAGTGCGGGTGGAGGCTGGGGCCGAATTTTCAGAACCCACATCCTCCATCAGGTCAACACCCCTAATCAATCTTGGCCGTCGATTTAAACCCTAAGGCTTACACTAAGCAAAGAGCCCCACTTTTTGAATCATTTTAACCTATCCTCTCTCTCACTTCCTCCAGCTTCCCATAGCACAAAATCCTTTCATCTGAGCATTCCAAACCACCCTCTTCATTTCCCAAGTGAAACCCCACAGTTAAAGCCTTGCCGGCGGCGAGATTCCGGCCACCTTGACCTTTACTCGTCCAAGGCATCATCCAGTCGATCCAGAGCTTATCAGACCACGATTTCAACTAGGAAGTTGTACGAGGACAGTCTATAAGCTCAACTAAACTATCATCTCTCAAATCCAATGGTAATATTAGGTATAAATTCTAAACCTAGCTTAGGACACATAGAGCTATTTAGCTTTTTGTAAAGTGTGTTTTAGATCTTGAAAAAATACTTACCATGAATGCTCTTCATTAGTTTTATCTATGTTTAAAATTTCATTGCGAATGATCAAATAGTTTGAGAGAACGAAGCGATCTTTGTTTCTATGGTTCGGGCTATGTTCTGCATGAACTATGCCTGATTTGAGCCGTTGACCAGAAGATCAACGGCTCAAATCCCGGCAATCCACGGTCATTTCAAACCGTGGATCTAATCCAGCGACGATCGTTTCATCCGGCTACATCTAGACCTTTGATTCAGAACCGCGGGATT
>NW_021355190.1:0-689 GCF_001605985.2 Dendrobium catenatum | reverse complement strand
TATTCACTCATTTCTTTGAAGCCAAATGGAGGAACAGGACTTGTGAGTTAACTGGCTGGCCTACTGTTTTGGAAAAACAGAAGTTAAGCCAATGTGCTGTTGATGAATTGCTCTCGGAATTTACTTTGGCTGAGCTACAAATTTCGGTTCTTCAGCAGGGTAACAATAGAGCTCTAGGTATGGATGGAGTGACCTCATCTTTCTATAAATACTATTGGGATATTGTGTGGAAATTCTTATGGGAAGCTATTAAGAGTTTCCTTAATTCTGGCCATATGAACAAGTCTTGGAAGGATACTCTAATTGTCTTGATTGCCAAAATCAAAAGCCCATTAACTCCCTCTAATTACAGGCCGATTAGTTTATGTCACACTAACTATAAAATTGCAGCCAATATTTTTGTTAACATATTGAAGAAGTGCATCACCAATATGATCACTGAAGAGCAAATGTCCTTTATGCTGGGAAGGTCTATTTCTGAACATTTCTTGTTGGCACAAGAAATTGTTCACAAGTTTAAATTCTTCAAGAATAAGAAGGGGTTGATGGCATTGAAGCTAGATATGGAACAAGCTTATGATAGCATGGGATGGCCGGCACTTGATCAAATCCTTAATTGGTATGGATTTCCTTGTATGTTTTCTAAACTTCGCATGGATTGTGTTGTAGGTGTGAGATTTTCAATCATT
>NW_021355189.1:0-329 GCF_001605985.2 Dendrobium catenatum | reverse complement strand
CCCAGTCAGTTTGAGATTGGATCTTCTTCTAATTTATTGATGATTATGACTAAGACTCAAAGAAGGAATAAAAATTGTCGTATAAAAAGGAGAATGGAAAAACTAGGAAAATCAAAGAAAAATGAGCTTATCCCTCCAACCTCTCCACATCTTAGTGGTAGTAGGTTCCATCTTCTCTCCGCTGCTGATGGAGAAGAAGATGCGAGGTTGATTGCTCGATCAGCCCCTACTACTGTTAGAAAGTCTATCACTGAGCCAACAAAAAGTAAGGAAACACATGTTCAGAATTTGATAAAGGCTATAGTACAAGATTGTGCTGATGGTCCTCC
>NW_021355188.1:0-219 GCF_001605985.2 Dendrobium catenatum | reverse complement strand
GGCCATGCTCATGCAGGGCAATAAAAGGGGGCTAAATCAATAAAAAAAATTATTATCAATTGTTATAACTGCTTGCACAGGTGCTTCAGCTGCTAAAGCCCCCAAATAAAAGGAGCGTGGCCAGTGTGTTTACTTACTTTTCTGCTCAAATATAACTGCTTGGGAATAATTGCTTTTCATCTATTAACTGCTTAGGATAACCCTGCAGGTGAGTCTAGA
>NW_021355187.1:0-255 GCF_001605985.2 Dendrobium catenatum | reverse complement strand
AGAATCATTGAACATAATGATATCATTGTTTACAGATTAGCATCGCTACTAGATATGTTTAATATTTGATGTTTTTTCAAGCATCAATGTTGATAAAATGGGTTACATATGCACACAAAAAATACTACTTTACGAAATTGATGTACGTAAAGATCTAAAATATATTGAGGAACAAGAAAGAATATTGAAATTTGATGTTAAAAACCCGAGGAGCAAACAAATTCCTTGTGTTAAAGTGAAGTGGGGGTATGGATC
>NW_021355186.1:0-510 GCF_001605985.2 Dendrobium catenatum | reverse complement strand
AGCAACAATTGCATATCGTACTCGTCTCAATACTTCCGTTGATTGCATAAGATTTCTTTTGAAACAAGGACTGGCTTTTCGAGGACATTACGAGTCTACTACATCCAAAAATCAAGGTAATTTTTTAGAATTGGTGCAATTTCTAGCAGAACATAACAAAGACATAGACGATGTGGTGCTAAAAAATGCACCTGAAAATTTGAAATTAATTGCACCTGCTATTCAGAAAGATATTACAAGAGGTTTCGCTATTGCAATCACAAAGTTTGTAACTGATGAAATTGGAGAAAAGTTTTATTCAATTTTAGTTGATGAATCGTGTGACACATCGGGTAAAGAGCAAATGGCAATTGTAGTGCGCTTTATTAACACTAAAGGTGTGATTGTCGAACATTTTCTGGGGATTTCTCATGTGTCAGATACTACAGCAAACAGTCTAAAGATGGCAACTGAACAGCTCCTTTCATCATATGGTTTGAGCATTTCAAAAATACGGGGTCAAGGCTACGA
>NW_021355185.1:0-317 GCF_001605985.2 Dendrobium catenatum | reverse complement strand
ATCGTCTTGGTTAAAAGTCTGTACGAAAGGACGCTTCAAAAATTGGGTGTTTACGAAAAGTCGTTATTTTTTAAAACAACAGTTGATTGATTTAGAATTAACTACAGGCTCTATTCCAATTTATTGTAATGATTTAAAACAAATGTTGTTTGGTTAAAACAATAGTTGATTGATTTAGGATTAACTATAGGCACTATTCCAATTTATTGTGATAATACTAGTGCTATTTGCATTTCAAAAAATCCTATTCAACATTCAAGAACGAAACACATTGATATATGGCATCATTTCATAAGGGATCATGTATCCAAGGGAGA
>NW_021355184.1:0-788 GCF_001605985.2 Dendrobium catenatum | reverse complement strand
TATGATTTGATTTTTTTTTTTTTGGATTTAACATGCAGGTCAACAAATGCCCCCCAACAAATGTGGTACGCGTTTAGAGCGAATCACGTTTGTTGTAAGCTGTTTTGTCCTTGTGGATCTCTAGATATTTGTTCTAGATGTCACACTAGGGTTTCCATGTAGTGGATCTCCAAAATTTATTTGGATGTCACACTACGATTTTTTTATTTAGTGGATCTCCAAAATTTGTTTAGATGTCACACTAATCTTTCTTTCTTTTTGACTCTTTTAGATGTATTCATATATGATTGAGATACTGATTTCCTTTGTCCTGTGTTTTGTGCTGTGGACATTGATGGAGAATTGCCTGATTTGTCTTTGTTGACTTGTCAGGTGATTTTTGTACCTTCGGCCATATGCTTCTAGCTTTGGCGGGCTTGTTGAAGGTGTAGATGCCGACGACCTAAACCTTTAGGTTTGTATTAGGTCGATGGAGAAAAGTCATCGGTCCAGCGCTTTGTGCATAACGGACTTGTTGGTGACGAATCCTTTTAGTTCAGCTTAAGGCTTTTTATGAACTTTGGGATAATTTTGTTCGGTCCTTTGCTTTGTGCTTTGACAGACTTGCTGAAGAAAAATTCCTTCGATCCTCGCTTTGTGCTTTACGGATTTGTTGAAGGATTTGCAGGTTCTGGATTCAATTGATAATACCGAATGTAGGTAGTATCTTGATCCTTAACCACTTGAGAAGACTTTAATCTAAATCACTTGCGTTCATCAGATCGGGAGAGCTAGAATTTGACAGCTCT
>NW_021355183.1:0-306 GCF_001605985.2 Dendrobium catenatum | reverse complement strand
AGTTGAGAATCACCAAAGATTTAGAGATGTTGGATTCTGACATCGATCGCGATCTCCAGCCTTGCTATTAGAGCTTCATACTCGGCTTCGTTATTGGTCCGAGGTTCAGTCAAACTGAATGAAAATCTCATTATACCTCCCTCTAGTGCTACGAAAATGAGACCGATGCCGGCTCGGGCTCTGGCAATATTTGGAGGTCAGACAGGTCTGATAGATGATGCCCCATCAAAGTACATCTCCCAGAACGGTAGTTTTTCATCCTCCTCGACCTGCATTATTTGCTCATCGGGAAAATCATCATTTAGT
>NW_021355182.1:0-335 GCF_001605985.2 Dendrobium catenatum | reverse complement strand
GAGAGAGCTCAAGGGGAGCAAATCGCAAGGCCCACCGGTCGTTGGAAGAGTCCGCGGCTCGTGGTTAGGTTTTCTATCTTTTCATTCGTATTCACCTCCATCTTCCTTCTCCTCCACCACAAGAAATTCCCTTCCTAACCCTTCATTGCCGCCCCCCTTGGGAACCTGCCGCCGGCCACCACCACAATCCCGGCCGGCCACCTTGCCGGCAACTTCCCCTCATCCACCCAACCCCTTCCCTACACAGTTTTCAAATTTGAAAATTGAAAATTTCAAATTTTGAATTCTTTCCTTATTCGGAACTCCAATTTAGGAACGTTTTCATGATGGAATTC
>NW_021355181.1:0-597 GCF_001605985.2 Dendrobium catenatum | reverse complement strand
ATACGAAGCGGTTCTATAAGACATCATCCAAGAAGTCTAATAACTCAAATAAGCACATCAAGCAGAAGAAGAAAAGGTCAACACTTCAAAAGATCATCAATAATTTGGAGGATTATCATCAACCATTGAGACGGCCTATAACACTTGCTGATTTTATGTCTGAACTTCAAATAGACAAATCAAAAGTGGAAGATGATGAACAAGAAGATGAAGATACACTCCATGTAGAAACATGTCTAGTCATCTCAACGGCATTGAATGCAGCCCAAGAGATTTTGTAAAAGATCATGATAGGGGTCAGATAGCAATATCTCCCACAAAAATGACTGATAAAATGACGTCTGAGTCATGTCTGATGGTACTACAAACAGATTATAACTCAGAAGAAGAGTTGTGTTTCTCAAGTGATGATGAGTCAAATCAACAAATAGCTTCACAAATGGAGCATGTGAAGCTAAATAAAGACTCTGAACTTCCAATAAAAACTTCATTAGATGATGCTGAATCGAATGAAGTGGCTCAAGTACAATTAAGAAGCGATAAAGTACTGCCACCGCCGCCGCTAAAAAAGGGGTTATCAAGCAAAGACAAGGGAAA
>NW_021355180.1:0-326 GCF_001605985.2 Dendrobium catenatum | reverse complement strand
GCCTCTCAGACGCTGCCTCCACCAACGAGCCCACTACGGCTAACCGCACCTACAGCCGCCTCTCAGACTCTGTCACCAACGTCTGCCAAGGCAAAGTTTTATATAACTGTCAAGGCTAATTGTGTAATTTCACTCATTGCCTTGACAGTTACATAAAGCTTTGCCTTGGTAGACGTTGGTGGAACAGAGTCTGAGAGGCGCTGCAGGTGCGGTTAGCCGTAGTGGGCTCGTTGGTGGAAGCAGCGTCTGAGAGGCAGCTGCAGGTGCGATTAGCCAGTGGACTCGGTCTACTTGTCAGTATACAATCTCCTCATTCTCATGGCAAA
>NW_021355179.1:0-297 GCF_001605985.2 Dendrobium catenatum | reverse complement strand
TCTACGGCGACTTTCATTTGCCGTGAGATTTGATTTTGTATTTTAGGCTATTTGGCTAGATTTCGCTCAAATCCACCTCAAATCTAGCCTAAATCCTAGAACCAAAGAGCCCCTTAATATATATAATGTGTGTTTTCATATGTCTTTCTTTAGCTATTTTTCAGTGGACAAAACAGATGTGTTTTCCTCTCATAAACTTAGAATTAATATCGAATTACTTTGAGAAAAAATATCTTTCTTTTAATAAATAAAGAATATTATTATTTTTTTAAATAATGGATAAAATTTTTTTATAGC
>NW_021355178.1:0-220 GCF_001605985.2 Dendrobium catenatum | reverse complement strand
TCTACTTGTACGAGTCGGCCGAGAGGTCGGAGATGGAAAAGGGGTTCGGGACAGAGAGCAGTCGGCGGCTTTGAGGGTGTTTGGAGATCGGGATGAGAGGAGAGTTGCAACAGAGGACTTCGGTCGGAGGAAGAAGTGGAGTGCCAAAGGAATGGGAAGCAGCGACGGGCTCGTCTGGTTTGCGTGGGGTTTGCAAATGGAAGAAGACCGGGAGTGGGAG
>NW_021355177.1:0-769 GCF_001605985.2 Dendrobium catenatum | reverse complement strand
GAGCTCGCTGGCTGTGAAGGTAACTTTCTCCCTTTCACACTATTCTTCAGATAAATCCCGTTAAATTCGGCTACCCCTCGGATTTACTAAATCCCGGATTTAACCCGTATATCCGGGGTTTACCGAATCCCAGGATTTAACCCGTGCACAAAAACTGTTTGGCTGGATTTAGCGTAAATCCAACTTAAATCCCGTTGTAAATCCGATGCCAAACAACCCCTTAGTCTTTCTTTGAAAAATAGGTACTACCATCATTTGGATTAATTAGATCTCATGAGAGGTCATTGAGATTTATAATCTCTATGTTTAGGTTCTAATCCTTCTCTTAAAAATGGATTAAAGGTCCCCATTAGTACATATTTGATTTGAGGAGAGACTTCCTATATTTATAACACTTGTGGCAAGCCTTTGATGCTCCTTTGAAAAAAGAGGTTGATTGCCCTTATTTTGATTAGGTTTGTAAGGAAATAGAGTTGAGCTGACCTGAGCGGCTGAGCTTGAACTCATTTGCCAAAATCTTGCTCGGGATCAAGCTCGCGCGAGCTCAATCCAAATATTTGTAGTAGTATTCAATCTTGATTTTATTTAAGTTTGTAGTCATTCGAGCTTGGTTTGAGCCTTATTAAGGTTGTTATCGAGTGATAGTCTCAACTAGCTTGTTAGTTAATGAATAAGTATTATCGAGCTTATTAATGAGCAATCTATTGAGCTTAAAAGTTGTTGAGTCTAGTAATTAGGTTTTTAAGCCTAAGTTAATGTCCCAAAGGCT
>NW_021355176.1:0-278 GCF_001605985.2 Dendrobium catenatum | reverse complement strand
AACTTGAATTATTAATTTGATATAATTTAATTAATTATGTAATATTATATATAACTTTATAAATATAAAGAATCTAATGAATTATTTAAATCAAAATTAAGATATGTTTAAGCATAATTATGGTCTAATTAATTATAATTAACATAATTAGGCAAATTTAAGAGAATGTGTGAAATATAAAACCATGTAGATTTATAGACTTGACAATCAAAGGCCACAGCATGCCCCACTTAGCATTTTTGTTTTTGTTTAGGTGATTAAGGGCCTTAATACACCAA
>NW_021355175.1:0-235 GCF_001605985.2 Dendrobium catenatum | reverse complement strand
TTGTGTTTTGGCGAAGATCCGATAGGAATCACTTGGATTATTCAAGTGGTCTCTATCACAACGTTGAATTCTTCAACTAGAAAACCCCTAATTGATTCAGGCCAGTTGTACTGATTAAACATATCAAGAGTGTTGAGAAGTTCCAAGATAGCTAAAGGTATCCGAAAGTTAGCCGTTGGATAAAATATGTTCGATAGGAGGTAAAGGACGAAGCATTTCACGAGATCATCCATTG
>NW_021355174.1:0-203 GCF_001605985.2 Dendrobium catenatum | reverse complement strand
TAAATTTGAAGGGGTGAATTTGATGTTTAATTTGATCTTCATTAGGCATGATACTTCTTAAAGAGTCTCCCAAATGAAAGGAAGCATCTGCTGGTATCTTCAAAATTAATAAATTATCGTGAACCTCCCTTATAGATTATCTCTAAGGTGGTCTATCAAGTCAACATTGATTCAAAGCTTCCATTGATCTTATGGTGGACTAA
>NW_021355173.1:0-560 GCF_001605985.2 Dendrobium catenatum | reverse complement strand
AAAGGGAAGTTTGGAGATGTGATTGTTGAGTTAGAAATCCTTCATATTTAAAGAAAAACGATACCTTCGTCCTGGACGAAAACAGTTCGTCCTGGATGAAAATCATCGTTCGTCTGGACGAAAATATTTCATACAGACGATCAAATTAGTCCAAAATATAACGGCTTTTCGTAATCAACACAATTTACGATGCGTCCCTTCGTACAGGCTTTTTGACTTTACTGATCGTACAGACAAAAATTTTTCATACAGACGATCAAAAAGTTAATTCGTTTTAATGTCTGTTGAAAACCATCCCCTACAATGAAACGATGTCTATTCGTCTGGACGAACCAAAAGTTCGTACGGACGAACTTCACAATTAAAACTGTCTTATCCACTCAACCGCTGCATTCAATCGTCTCGACGTTTGAGGAAAAAAAATTTGTCCTGGACGATCGTTAGATCGTACAGACGATCTAATTAAAGAACTGCTCTCAAAACAGTTAAAATTCGTGCAAACTAAATTTTCCACACATCGTCTAGTACGAAAATAATTCGTCCCGGATGATTTCTACCAA
>NW_021355172.1:0-272 GCF_001605985.2 Dendrobium catenatum | reverse complement strand
AGAACGTTGGCCATTAAAAGAGAAGCATAATATTAAGTGTTGCAGAGATGAGGACCAGCCTTAAGCCCATATCTTTTTGCTTTAGTCATGGATGTTCTCACTATACATTTGCAAGAGGATGTACCTTAATGATATTGTTCTTGTTGATAAGACTAGAGAGGGAGTTGAAGGTAAACTTGAATTATGGAGGTTGACCTTAGAGTCTAAAAGTTTTCACTTGAGTAGATCTTAAACAAAATATATGGAGTGTAATTTTAGTAGTAATAGACCTA
>NW_021355171.1:0-488 GCF_001605985.2 Dendrobium catenatum | reverse complement strand
TAATATTTTCTAACAAGTCTTTTTAGGTCTACCTCTACATTTCTTAACATAAATCAAATCTAATGCATCTACTTTCCTAATCAAGTCATCGAAAGGTTGTCATTTTATGTGACAATATCCAAATTCAAATATTAAATAAAAAATGATTTAAAAAAGCATAATGATTTGTAAAGAATAATTAAAGTGTAAACAAAACATGCATTGCTAGGATTTTAGTGTATATTTAGTTTCATCGTTATCACTTCTACTTATACATCAATCATCATAGAGATTTCCATATACATTATAGACACTTATCTTTCACTTTCCTTTAACTTCCCCTTTTCATTAGAATTCATACAAAAAATATATAGAAATTTAGAGTTTACTAATACTTAATTTAGAAAATTACTTAAATTTTACTTGTTAGAGTACTAGCATATGCAATAATTATACTACATGTGCTTATAACTCTACGTCTACTTATGCCTCCCTTTATCTCTCACACA
>NW_021355170.1:0-361 GCF_001605985.2 Dendrobium catenatum | reverse complement strand
CCATTATTGTTTAACCAAGAAATATAAAGAATAGTAAATTTTTTTTAAAAAAAATTAGAAATATTTGACTCAGTATGAGATCAGGATCATTTTAGACAACTTAGAGAATATGCCAATCCTATAGTATAAGAAATCCATCATAGTATCAATAGAATTGCTATCTATGACAATATCTTTGAACTGAAACACTACCATAATTCAAATGGTTCAAAATTCCTATCAATAATTTTCAATGGCCTACTGATAGGGTGAATCCAAAGAGGCTAGTTAGAGTTTATGATTCAAATGCTTTATCAATTGCTTAGGTGGCTACAATTTTAATGAAATTAGATAATATAAGACTTAATTTAGGATTAGGATC
>NW_021355169.1:0-260 GCF_001605985.2 Dendrobium catenatum | reverse complement strand
TCCGTACAGCATATTACAGGTTATCCATTAAAAAAAATTGGCGATTATATCATTCTGCAATTTTTAATAAAACAAATTATGTAACATATATATCTTATTAAAATGTTGATCCGATTGACTTTCAATTTTACAGGGTAAACAATTTATTTAAATTATTCGTGTTCAGGTTTAATAGTTTTTTTTATTAAATTAGTCATATTTGAGTTAAATGGGTTGTATTAATAAAAAAATTACGTGATCATAAAGTAAATGGGTCGAAC
>NW_021355168.1:0-1154 GCF_001605985.2 Dendrobium catenatum | reverse complement strand
TTAGTTTTGAATTTTTAGATGATAGATTTTATTTCAAGAATTTGAATTGTTGTTTGATTTGAGATTTGACCCCTCCGGTTGAGATTTTCGATCAACACGGCCATCATCGGGGTGACATGAAGGTCACTTATATTTTTGTAGAATTTTGGGAGGCATTTTATAATTCAAATTGTGTCAACTCCAGTCCTTTCAAGGAGGAGGATGAAACTTGAATATTTGACCAATGCAGCATTTTCAAATCGTTGGATTTGGGACTTAGATGTGACGACTGGAGCACATGCGGGTGATATCATTTGACCCTGCGCAGCATTCTCGGTCATTTGTATTTATACTTGTAATAGATTTATCGGAGCACATGCAGGGTTTTAGTATTTGACCCTGCGGAGCATTCTCGGTTATTAGTATTTATACTTTTAACAAGTTGACCGGAGCACATGCAGGGATGTATTTAGTTCAATGGATCATATTTAATACATAATGGGCATTTTAAAATATTTAAATATGACCCATTTAATCAAGTGATTTTATTTAACAATAGCCCGAAATTTCATTTAAGGGCCTACGAATGCCTTTTGTCCGCTTATACACATGTTACGGATCCGGTGGTGCGTAAGTGGTATTAGATTTAACTTATTGCATTTAGTCTGTTTTGACTCCTCTAAGCGTCAATTAGCACAGCTCGTAGGTGTTTGCTCAATCAGTGCTATTATATCATGCTCGTACTTGTAAGAGAATTGTCTTGTTTTCTACAAATTCCCTTTTCCTCCCTTATTGTAGTTAGGGCACGGCTGCGATTTGGCGTCGGTTGCCGAGGCAATGGAAGAAGTCATGGTTGGAGTCAGTCGGCGATGAAGACGGCTGGAGGTTGGAGGTCGACTTCGAAAACCAGAGCGGCAGATCGAGTTCGGTCGGAGGTCGCGTGCGGTTTCGACGTCAGAGGTATGTATTGAATCCCTTTCTCTTCCGTTGATCTTTCCCTTTGTATTCCTGTATTTCTGAGAACCTTTCTGTGTGCGTCTCTGAGAGCGTGTGAGAGAGTCGAATAAGAGATTTCATTGTTTTAAGTCGTGAGTAGCCGTTCCTTACGATCGTGGGAACGACGTGGGTGGTTGTTCGATTGGTTCCGATCGTGGCTGAGGTGGACTTGGTTGGGT
>NW_021355167.1:0-359 GCF_001605985.2 Dendrobium catenatum | reverse complement strand
GGATTTGCTCACTGTGGAGCCTGAGGGCGATTCGCCGACTGATGGGCTTGTCCCGGTTAATTTGGGTATATCGGTGGGTGTTAATAATTGCCAGGTGTTGGCTAGTGAAGAGGGTTTTTTGAAGGCTGATGCTGGTGATTGTGTTCTGTCGCATAAGGCTGCCCCTTTTTTTCCTTCGGGCAATGGTTTGTTGAATGTTTCTGATCTTGCGGCTTGTAATTTGGAACATCTGGCGGCTGTTAGTGTCGCGGTACCGCCTACGGGTTCTGAAATTTCTCCTGCTATGAGTGGTGTGGTTGAAAATGGTGGTTTGCAGGTGTCAAAGAATTTGGAATCTGGTACTGATGGTGGGGTACCTA
>NW_021355166.1:0-225 GCF_001605985.2 Dendrobium catenatum | reverse complement strand
GTCTACCTCTCAAATTATAGATCACCTTTATCTTGTTTTCTCTTATTGAAGTTTTAATAAAAAAATCAGCCACCGTTTTGAATTTACTACAGTTTTTATATTATTGTTTGCTTTTTTTCCTTCCACGACGTAACAAAAACACATGATTCTAAAATTATGGAGGAACTTCTACTCATACTTTCTAAGAAAACCATGAACTCTAGTTTGAGGTCCTTCGGTAAGGAA
>NW_021355165.1:0-232 GCF_001605985.2 Dendrobium catenatum | reverse complement strand
ATCAAAATCTCAAGCTCGGGGTCATGGGTTGCAACACGATAACCTACCTTTTGATTTTTGGAAAACAAGCATGTCAACGTTTTATAATCTACTGATTATCGCATGTGGATGCTTATCAAAGAAGGTTATTCTCCACCTTCTCGTGAAATTAATAGTGTTAAAACTGAAGTTGCTTTTACCGAATGGACTTTTGATTAACGAGATTTAGCTCAATTGAATGCAAAATGTTTGA
>NW_021355164.1:0-296 GCF_001605985.2 Dendrobium catenatum | reverse complement strand
AGTTGCCCGTAAGGATTCAAAGAAAGTAATATGCGATATAAATATTTTAGCTTTTAATGATTTATATAATATATTACATACTAAGGAGGGCAAAAAATATACGTATAAATTAGTCAAATAAAGAGATATGAGTAGTAAGAACTTAGTTCAAGTGAAGTACATTAAGAATGAAGATAAAAAATTATTTTTATTAGTAGAGGTGTAACATCCCAGAATCAAATTTAAAAGAACTATTTAGTTTATCTTCTTAATTAATCAACTAGAGCTTCTATAAATCATCAAAGTAATAAATCTAT
>NW_021355163.1:0-279 GCF_001605985.2 Dendrobium catenatum | reverse complement strand
ATCAACAACAGCAACACCATGGCCACTGCTGCATGAGTATTTGCAACCCATGAAGCCATTATTATCATGCAACAAGCTTCAATCAGTAGCTATTGTGTAGCTTTGTTGGAAGAATCCTCTCATTACGTACATATAAGTGAATATATAGGAAAGCCGTTGTTTAAGCAGCCAGAGAATTTGGTGGAGTTGAAATAACGCGGCCTTCCAGTTGTGTTCGTCGTTTATTTGTGTAGTTTTTCCGATTGAGTTTTTAGCTATTTGTTTTATCAGATCCTTCCA
>NW_021355162.1:0-239 GCF_001605985.2 Dendrobium catenatum | reverse complement strand
CTTTTTTTGTCTCTTTATCTTATCGACAGACCTATGGTTGGATAGATGTTGAGCTCCCCGTTTTGTCCCATCGACAGACCTATGGTCGGGCGGACATCGGGCTTTTGGTTGGTTACCCGTTAGAGTCCCTGGGGGTACACTTCACCACCTCTTCATTCCCCCTGTTTTCTTTTTACTTGTTAGGGGGTTGTTGAGTTTTCGCTTTATTTTACCGACAGACCTATGGTCGGGTAGGAACC
>NW_021355161.1:0-534 GCF_001605985.2 Dendrobium catenatum | reverse complement strand
CAAATCCCGATGCAGATCCCTTCGAATCATCGTACCTACTTTTCTTCTCTATATCTCTGTCTCTACCAGAATCATCTCGTCGTACCTCATCTCTCCTCCTCCTGGTATCATCATACCTCGATACCGGTGTCGCCAAGTCAATCTCTATCAATCGGGCCCGCTCCACCAGCTCAAAAAACTCATGTATCCGGAAGGGAACAAGTGGGTGTCTTAGCTCTCTGTTCAATCCGTGCAGAAATCTATAGCATTTTTCCTCGGCAGTAGGAATCAGATGAGCTGACGGTGGTACAAACCACATCCTGAACACTGCGGTGAACTCATCCCAGGTGATCTCAGCATTGGTCTTCCCCTTGAACTTCTCTCTCTGCTGTCCAATCCACTATCTCTCCGCTTCACCCTTAAATAAGAACACAATCAATGGTACCTTTCTATTACCCGGACACTACATGCTGTAAAAAATCTTCTCCACCCTCATGATCCAATCTTCAGCAGCCAGAGGTCCCACAGCCCCTTTGAACAACGGAGGCTTCAGCT
>NW_021355160.1:0-254 GCF_001605985.2 Dendrobium catenatum | reverse complement strand
TAATATAAGTGGGATGACGTTTAATACTCAAATGTGCTTTAATAGATATCTCGGCTTAACCTCATATACAGCGTGGGGATCCACTATGATGGGACAAGGCCTTATCATTGGTGTACTCGACACCGGGATAAAGCCTAGACATCCTTCATTCAATGACACTAACATGACACCAAAGCCATCTCCTACAAAATGGAAAGGTAGCTGTTATGCAGGTTTCTGATAAGCACATGTTATAATCCACTCAGCTCTCACTG
>NW_021355159.1:0-257 GCF_001605985.2 Dendrobium catenatum | reverse complement strand
ATAATTTAATTTTGTCTGGACAAAAATTTTCCAGAGACCCAATCGTCCTGGATGATTATTAATTTTGTCTGGACGAAAATTTTCTAGAGGACCAATCGCCATTGACGATAATTTAATTTCGTCTGGACAAAAATTTTACAGAGAACCAATCGTCCTGGACTATTGTAAATTCGTCCTGGACGAATAGGACTTAGAAAAATTTTGAAGCAAGTTCATATTTGTTTCATGTGCTCAGAAGGAGATAACTGTCTGATCGT
>NW_021355158.1:0-207 GCF_001605985.2 Dendrobium catenatum | reverse complement strand
AGCTCCAGCTTGACCACAACGCCATGCCGCACCTCGACCACCAGCACCAGCACCAGCACACCCTAGTGATGATTTAGTTGCCCGCTTCGACCAGCTGCAGACTCTTCTCGACATGCATATTCAAGAATAACATCAGCAACACGAAACTGATATACAATGGTTTGGGAAACATTTTACTGCAATTGATCACCGCTTCGATGCTCTATT
>NW_021355157.1:0-879 GCF_001605985.2 Dendrobium catenatum | reverse complement strand
AAAGGAAATCTCTAAACAGTCCCTACATTCAAATTTCTCTCCAAAACTATTCCTAATATGCTCTTTTGAACTGGGCGATTTGATCGGTATATGCAGAAGGAGGAGAAGTTCTGCCTCTGTTTTCGTAAGCCAGTCCAGTATGAACCGGCTGGACTGATCCAGTGAACCGGTCTAACAATACTCCCCTCCCAAAGACCCACCTTGTCCGCAAGGTGGAAAGACGACACGCTTCTTCATTTCCTCTTCATCACAAAAGGTATGAACTTAAAGAGTTTGGTCCTTATACCTGTGCTCTGGCATATACCTCCCATCACATCTAAAACAGAGCCCCTTCGCTCTCTTCTTTTGTAATTTCGTCTTTGTGAATTTCTTGAAGTTGTCCCCAGGTCTTCCTCCTGTATTCTATTCTTCCAAAGTCCCCTAAAGAGTATTCGGTGTTGGCTCCTTCAATGCCAATGAGGTGGTCATCCTGTACGAGCCTCTTGAGTTGTTGCCTCTCGTTCCTCTCTCCAGGTGCCTGTGATCCTCCACCAACTAAGCTAGTTCCATAGCCTCTCCCAAGTCATGAGGCTTCATTGCTCTAGCCGCTGTGTGTATATCTGATTTTAGTCCTTTCATAAAGTTCCCCTCCAGTATAGTCTTTGGAAGTCGAACCAATCGACTAGCGAGGTACTCAAATTGCTCACGGTACTCCACCACTATCCCCTCCTATATCAAAGCAAAGAACTGCACATAAAAGTTCCCTCCCTTACTGACATGGAAACGTTCCAACAAGCAGTCCTTAAACTCTCTCCAAGTCCGCATTGTCCGTCTTATATCTCTCCATTGGTACTAAGGGTGTGAGTATTTGACCCGACCCAAAAATTTCGGGTTTGAGTT
>NW_021355156.1:0-2904 GCF_001605985.2 Dendrobium catenatum | reverse complement strand
TAACTTTGCAGTGGTGAAACTTTTTCCACATAACTTTTTATATATTATAAAGATTGAGAGTTTAAATATTTTGTATAAAATTTATATTGGAGTTTTGAAATTTATAAAATTTTTATCGAATAAAAAATTATTTATAATATAAAAATAATGATATATATAATATAATTAAAATCTTAAAATAATATTCTACCCAATCTCTAATAATTTAATTATTTTTTACAATTATTCATTTTTATTTAGCAGGGGTTTCTATTGCATACTATTATGACTTTTCTATAAATTCTAAAAATGTATTTCTTTATGCATTATTTATTATTATTCATTTACATATGTGCTTAATTAGTTGAAATTGGTGATTCTGTAAAAATCTAAAAGGTTGAAAGAAGTTCTGCTAAGATTATATATACATACATTCTGCTTTGTTGAACTTTGTCCTTTATTTAATGTTATTTTAAACTTTGTTTGTTATTCAAAGTTATTTAACTTTATATGTAAAGAGGAATACAAGTTAGAGTTATTGAACTATATATGTTTGTTGGGAGGAAAATATGAAGTTATTGTATATTTTGTCTAAATGTTTTATAATTATATTTAATTGTCAGCTTAGTTCCACTTTTAATACTCAATGAATGTTTAATAAATGAAATGATTTAAAATTATAGATTAATTGAAGTGTGTGGCCTACTGAGCTATTTTAGCTCACTGTGATTTTTCATTCTATTTTTAGGGTCTGGAAAAAGAAAGGATTCCGTTGAGTAGAAATTTCAACAATCTGATTTAAGTCTATAAATGTTTCTTCTTTTGATTTTTTTTACCATCATGAATAGTATTATTACTCTGTTCTATAGCTTTTATTTGTAGCCATACCTATATATGATTATATACACCATTTTGATTGTAATAGCACGCATATTGGTCCAATTAACAAAAATTTTTTGGGGTTGTTATAAATCCAAAACACAAATTGTCTTTGTCATAACATAAATATTATAGTGATTTAATTGCACTAATTTTTTCTTAATTTTTGGGCACTCGATGGCAAATCCTTAAATAATTAACTCCTATTTAGTACAATGAGAATTGTTTTGAGACCGTCAGTATCCCATTCATACAATATATAATTTTACACCAATAAATTTGTTACGAATAAATGGGCTATTTAACTTGAAGTATGAACTATTATTTATATTAAAGTTTTTTAAAGATTTTAGATAGATATAAAATGATATATAATTTATCATAATATAAAAATAATTAATTTATATAATTATATAATTTATATTTTTATTAAATGATTTTAGGTCAGGAATAAGTGAAAGAGTGGAGACTGGTCAGAATTTCTTTTAATATTTAGATTTTTTATTATAGCTTATTATTTAAGCTCCATGGACAAAGTAGTTTTTGATATGATTGTATAGATTCTGGGTAAATATATATTGATTTTTTGAAAAAATAAATACATATGTATTTATAGATGTTTTGAATTTTAAAATTATTTTTATGTTTATTTCTAATAAAACAAAGTTTTAAATAGCTCTTAGTAATTATTTATTAAATGATAAAAGAATAATTATTTCAAATTAGATTATGTGGTATCACATTGATGATGAAGGAAAATCAAATCTTCTATATGAGCTTATTTTTAGTCATTTAGATGTTTTAGTAGTTATGGAGTATGAAAGTTCAATGGAAATTGTTAAATCTCATTGAACTTCCCACAACACACTAACAGGAGGGGTGAATTAAGATTTAAAAATTATCTTAACACTAAAAATCTTTTTGATATTTTCAAAAAACCAATGTGGAAGCTAATAAACATAATAACAATCATAATGATGATGTTAATTCAATCAAATCAATTTACTACCAACCACCATTCTTAACTTTAATTTTTTTTTTTAAAATAAATTTATAGAAAATTAAAATATGAAAAAAAGCGCGTAAAAGAAAAGTAGAACGAGCACACCAAAATTTTATAGTTGTTCGGTCAACCTTGACCTACGTCCACTTCAGTTTCAAACCATTTATAAACCAAGTGATACAGCGGACCGCTGTAATCTTTATGAAAAGCTATTTTAACCCTAAGTGTCCTAGACTTGGTTAGGGATTTCACCTTAGTTTATGGATGGTTTGACCCATTTAAAGGCTTGTTGCAATTGTAGACTGTCCACGCTCTTATTTATAGAAGAAATTGCATGCATTTCGAAATGCACTAGATCAATGGGAAAACGACATGGAATGGATTTGGTCTCGATTCGCCATAAATCTCATCGCTAGTGGGCTTTGACTAGTGGATTTAGGTCGGGAAACGTGTGAGGAATTGGGAAGAGCTCTCTCACACGAGATTTTGCGTCTTAAGAGAGCTTAACAAGAGAGTTATGAGCAAAAGTCATCAAAAAGTAACCCTAACATCCCTATTTATAGCCCTAGGCTATACATGGACGGTTATGATTGATGATGGGGTTAATTAAGAGGTAATATAATATGTTTAGTCGTGGTTTACTCAAGAGATGAATAAGAAAGGTTAAATGCTTTAAAAAGGATTTAAATTGACATAAATAGGTCAATTAGACCTAATAAGACTTGGGTTGACCAAGTCAATACTTAACTTGGTCAACTAGGTCAATTAGGTCAAAGAGGATAAGGGGTTGAGTCTAAGAAGCTATGAGATTGATTTGAATTTGATTTGAGCTTAACTAGGCTAAATAGGTCAACCTGGGTTGACCTGGTCCTGAGCTGCTACCTAATGATTGCCTATGGACCGCGTGACCTATCCCGAGCCTCCAAGTGTAGCTCATCCATTGATTTGGGTTATAATTAGTTTTTAAATAAATTTTAAATGGATTTTAATAATCATAACTTTAAAAATTAATTTAAAAATCTAAAAATTAATTATAATGTATC
>NW_021355155.1:0-1286 GCF_001605985.2 Dendrobium catenatum | reverse complement strand
ATTCATCCTTAAAATTTTTAAAATCTTCTTCAAGTTCTGCATGGGATGATTTTAAACTTTCATGATTTTTACTCAAGTCATCAAACTCATCAAGTAATTTTATATAGTTGTCATCAATTAAAGTATGATATTTCCTAAGGATTTCATGATCCTTTTATAGTTCTTCAAATTCTAAACTTAGACTAGCATGTATTTTCTTCATTTTTTAATATGCATCATGCATGTTTTTAGAAACTTAAAAAAGCTCATCATAAGTTAAGTCACATACCTCTTCTTGATCTGACTGATCAAGACTATCATTCATTAAGCACGGATTAGTGACTTTCTCTTCCTTTTCTGTCTCTGATGACTCCGAAGCTGAGTCCACCGAAAAAGCCCTTTGGAATTTCTTATTTCCCTTCTTCACAAATGATTTCTCCTCTACCTTCTCCTTGATAGGAGTGGCTTTGGGTTTTGGGCAATCTATCTTAATATGTCCAGGTTTGCTGCACTCATAGCAAATAACATCATTTGAAACCTTAACATTTCTATTAAATTTACCTCTATTCCATTGCGACGTCTCTTCTTCTTACTCTTCAGAAAGGTTC
Organism: Dendrobium catenatum; assembly: GCF_001605985.2. Lineage (NCBI taxonomy): Eukaryota > Viridiplantae > Streptophyta > Magnoliopsida > Asparagales > Orchidaceae > Dendrobium > Dendrobium catenatum. The sequence goes on along the minus strand of NW_021355155.1, from coordinate 699 downwards.
TGAATTGTCTAGTCATGAGTGCGATCTCATCTTCATCTTCAGGTTGTGAGTGTTCACTCTTAGTTTCCTCCACTTTCAGTGATATGTTCTTCTCCCTTCTTGGTTCACCTACATCAATCTTTCTTTGTCTAACTCCTTGCTCGTAAGCAATTAGCGAACCAAGAAAATTGTCAATAGAGTATATGTTTAGATCTTCAGGCTCTGTAATTGCAGTAATTTTAGCATCATAAGCAGTAGGCAGACAACGAAGAATTTTATTAACCATTTCAGTATTTGCTAGTTACCTACCCAATGCATGAAAAGATGTGACTATTTGTGTGAATCTTGTGTACATATCAGAAATGAATTCATTAGGTTTTATATGAAATAGTTTGTAATCATGCAATAAGATATTAAGTCTAGATTGCTTAACCTCATTTGTCCCCTCATAAGTTATACAAAGTCTATCCCATATGTTCTTTCCACTCTTTTAAGTAGAAACCTGCATATAGTCTTCTGATTTAAGAGCACAAAAGAAACTATTTAAGCATTTGGCATTTAATTATGCTAATTCACGTTCTTCTACTATCCAGTCCATAAAAGGTGTTTTAACTCTAACTCTGTCAACTAGTCTAGTTGGTTTTGTATACCTTTCCTGAATTAAGATCCATATTCGGTAATTAATGTTACAAATCTACTTTTTCATGTCTTATGTTTTGA
>NW_021355154.1:0-235 GCF_001605985.2 Dendrobium catenatum | reverse complement strand
GTCGAGGGCTTTGAAATGAAGGATTTGGTTCGAGTGGGAGGAAGAAGTCAATGTCACAGTGAGGTGTGGGCTCCGAAAATTTGGCCTCGGCCTCCCCGCCGCGCAACTTCTTTTTATTCGGCGAGGAGAGTTTTAACGAACTAAGTTCCGGGATAAATTTTGGAAGGCAGATGTATTTGTAGATAAGACACTACCCAGAGATTTCACCCTCATTTTGTGAGGACTTTATGATCTG
>NW_021355153.1:0-272 GCF_001605985.2 Dendrobium catenatum | reverse complement strand
ATGAGATAGGGAGTTCGGGAGTTGCCAACTGCAAGCCCGGGAGTTGGGATTTTTTGAATTGCTGTTAACTGCTGGGGTATTCCGTTCGTTCCAATAGAGAGGAGATCGACTGAAGCTTCTTACTCGAGAGAGGAGGTTCATCGTGTTGAGTGCATGCAGTTCGTGAACTAAGGGGGTGAGGTCGGATTTAAGGCTTTCACCACACATTTTGTTTTTCATTTTAATTCAAATTTAGGGCTAGGATCTAGGGGTTGATTCGAAATAATTTAAGT
>NW_021355152.1:0-230 GCF_001605985.2 Dendrobium catenatum | reverse complement strand
GTTTCACATCGATAGCCGATTTTGATCTCTCTCTCGTTCGATTCGACTGCGAGCTGGTCCCAATTAGGCAAATTTGACATTCTGATTAGTACGGCTCAATCCGTTCGACGATCAGATGTCGTTTTACATTTAAAGTGACGTGTCGCACCCGTCAACCGTCATTTGAGTTGTAGATTACATTCCGTTTTGCATGTGTTTTAGTGTATGGGTCAACATATATATATATATAT
>NW_021355151.1:0-247 GCF_001605985.2 Dendrobium catenatum | reverse complement strand
CATTTTTCAATAGTCCAGGAATACATCCAGGGCGATGCTCTGGCCAATCTTCTGAGATTTGTACTAATCGGCCAGGCCGATGTCCATATCGGCCTAGACGATAAAGTCGGCAACTTGAAATTAATGAGCTCCTTTGAAGCTCTTCTATTTAAGAGCTCTTGTTTAATGGTTTTTGAGGACCTTTGGCTGCTGCCTTGACCTGAGAAGGCCTTGAGGAGAGAAAGAGAGAATGGGAGAGAGAGAGGAT
>NW_021355150.1:0-327 GCF_001605985.2 Dendrobium catenatum | reverse complement strand
CACACGATTGCTCCGACAAGCTCGCACTTGAATACTATCGGATTCAAGGCTTGTCTCGAGGGAAGTTCACCAATGAAGAAGATCTTTTTGGTGTCAAAGGACCCGACGTCTTCGCCGCACCGGAGATGGTGGAAGTGATTTTGTAAGGGCTTCTCCACCTAGCTATGGGGGTTAAAGAAGAGACACTTAGTTTTGTGCAATACTTGGAGGGTGCCTCCAAAGAGTAGACGTAGGTCAAGGTTTGATCGAACCACTATAAATCTCATGTGTTCTTTCCTTTATTACTTCCACATTTGGTTTTCTTTGTGGTGATATTGGTTTTGATTT
>NW_021355149.1:0-381 GCF_001605985.2 Dendrobium catenatum | reverse complement strand
AAAAAATTTGGGATAAATTGTATATCACTTATGAAGGAACTAATGAAGTTAAACAATCCCGTTTGAATATTCTCTTGCATGACTACAAACATTTTCGTATGAAACCTTATAAATCAATTTCTGAAATGTATACGAGATTTACTTAGATTGTTACTTCTTTGTATGCCTTAGGAAGAGAAATTTTGAACTTTGAAAAAGTAAACAAGATTTTGCTATGCTTACCTTCCTCTTTTGATGCTAAAATTACTGCTATAACTGAATCTAAGGATTTGAACACATATTAGATTGACAACTTACTTGGCTCACTCATTGCTTGCAAGCAAGGGGTGAATCAAAGAAATCTTGATGCGGGTGAGAAAAAGAAAGAGAAAACGGTGACAC
>NW_021355148.1:0-340 GCF_001605985.2 Dendrobium catenatum | reverse complement strand
ATCTCCTTACAAATTCAGCATCCCTTCTTGCGTAGCCCATGCTCATCTCCCTCCTAGAAAGTAGTTCTAGAGGAGGCATTCCGTCTTCTCCTTCCAGGATCTCCACTTCTGGATTTTCCATTCCACTAAATGTGTTAGGGTTCCCACCTCTTTCATGGCCGCCGGTAGTTTCCTTTGCTTCTGATGTCGCCGGTTTAGGTTTGGCTTCAAGCAACTTCATCATCATGTCTTCCAAGGCGACGAACATTCTATCCATCTTTTCATTGACGGATGCAATCTGATTTTGAAATAAGTCATCTTTTTCTCAAAATCTACTTTGAGTTGTCCAAGTTCTACCTCC
>NW_021355147.1:0-240 GCF_001605985.2 Dendrobium catenatum | reverse complement strand
AAGGCCAAGTGATGATTAAAACAGTAAAAAAAAAAAAAAATTAATTGCATAACGCATAACGTTATCATAGCTCAGTTTTGATCAGAATAGCTAGGCAGAAAAAAAACACAACAACAACACACCTTTTTTTTTTAGAATACTTAAACTTACATGATTTTGATTAAAAAACTAAAAATATTAATTATGAAGTGTATGATAAAATCATAATGATATCTACCTGCTGGAACATTCGTTCCTTGT
>NW_021355146.1:0-315 GCF_001605985.2 Dendrobium catenatum | reverse complement strand
ATAAGGTTCTTATAATTACCAATTATACCTGCGCCTATCACCTTCTTGGTGGTGTTGTCTCCAAGAGTAACCTTGCCTCCAATCCTGGACTCTAGTACAACAAACTGATTTGCATCACCAGTCATATGTTGACAGCATCCACTGTCCAGGTACCACATACTCTCATGAGGCCTTTTATGAGAGCCCTCCTGCAAAATTATCAAATGTTAAATATAGGAACCCAAACAGGTTTGGGTTCCTCCTTATGCAAATTAGAAAGCGATGCATGTGAGGTATGCTGTGGATCATGCACCTTAGGTCTCCACACCCAATGTG
>NW_021355145.1:0-255 GCF_001605985.2 Dendrobium catenatum | reverse complement strand
TTAATTATTTTATTTTAAAACTTATATTTTCATATATAGGTTAATATATATATATATACTTTGAATATTGAGAGATCCATTTAAAATCTTAAACATAGGTTGAGTATGTGAATAGAATTCATGGGGAAGGATTAGTGAATAATTATACTCTAATTATTATCTAATCATGTTATTAGTCATATTAATTAATGTTTAATATTTGCATGTGTAGGATGCATGAGCACTTAGCCTAGGCTTCTCCTAGTTTCTAAGAAC
>NW_021355144.1:0-637 GCF_001605985.2 Dendrobium catenatum | reverse complement strand
GCAAGTCAAATCAATGCAGAATCAATAGTATCAATGAGTTTATACAATATCAATAAATTTATGCCGTCCATGTCCATATCAATGTCAATAATCAATAATCAATAGTATCCATGCTCAATGATCAATCAATGAAATCTATAAATCCGTACGAAACAGTAAATCCGATCAAATCAATAAAGCAGATATCGATAAAACAATAAATCCGTACGTCAATATAGTGAACATGCATTCAATATAATAATACTGAACAAGTAAAATCAACTGGCTATGTTGCTGTTGTAGAATCCATATTGCTGTTATAGATATCCATACATTGGTTTCAATAAAAAGAGTCGTCACTCTATTGCCCGTCAATATCAATCTCAACCGGAAATAACCGCCGGATTTGGCTGTTTTTCCTGTAGTGTTCCCACTTGTCTTTCAGTATCAATCAATTCAATCAATAGTCAATGCAATAATCGATGCAATAAGCAATATTAAAGAAATCTAAAACAATCATATCAATAACCATACACATATCAATTCAATCTATCAATTTCGGGGAAATCAAAAATCGTACGAAAATCGGGCAGAGTAACGGCAGTCTGTCAAATTTAAACAAAAAATCCTGCAAAAAGCACAAATTCCAAATTTCTCC
>NW_021355143.1:0-235 GCF_001605985.2 Dendrobium catenatum | reverse complement strand
TCTTCTTAAGGTTTTTCATGCTAGAGTGATAAAGTCTATTATGCCAAAGCCATGACTTATCAGAAATAATCTTTAACAAAAAGCAGTAGATGTTTTATTGCAATTCAAGTCTAGCATATATACATTATTTACCCTTATACCATTCAAAACATCATTACCATTCAGGCTTAATATGCATCTTGTAGTAAAAAAATTTACATAATAACATTCATCACATAGCTAACTAATACTCAGA
>NW_021355142.1:0-301 GCF_001605985.2 Dendrobium catenatum | reverse complement strand
ACTGCATCATACTCTCTGAAGGTACTGGAGCTGCACTATGTTGTTCATTTGGTACACTAGATTCTGCCGGAGGATCCATATCTTTTCACCTGCACAATTCAGAAGAAATGATACACACATGCAATGATGTATGCCAATGAAGCTCTTCCAGCTACCCATTCTACCCAACTCTCAATCCAATTCTACAACTCTGGTAACAATCCATTCTTCCAATAACACTGCTATGATACCAACTTATCACGCCCCAAGATCTAACTTGGAAATAATATCAATTAACCCAGCCATTTACCAGAGTCATCTA
>NW_021355141.1:0-493 GCF_001605985.2 Dendrobium catenatum | reverse complement strand
CTTCAAAGTACAGGTGTGAGCTATATGTCCAAATAATATACAATTATTACATTTAACCTTAAGAAAAGTATTCCTAAGTTTTCTTCCATTTGTTTGTCTTCTAAGGGATTTCATATACTTAGGATAATATTTAGGATTTATAAAATCTTCAAGTTTTGGGGGTATCCTATTATTCTCAAGAGCTCTTATTTTCAATTTATAAAATGAATTCATATCTTCCAATATTTGATTTGTATAATTGATTCGATATGTTTTGCTCTCAGATTCATCTTTAAATATTTTAAATTTTTTTTCAAGATCAGCATAGGACGATTTTAAATTCTCAAAATTTTTATTCAAGTCATCATATTCGTCAAGTAGTTTTATGTGATTGTCATCTATTAATGCATGATCTTTCCTAATGATTTCATGTTCCTTCTTAAGCTCTTCCAATTTTAAACTTACACTAGCATGCATATTTTCATTTTCCTATATGCATCATGCATGTGTTCAG
>NW_021355140.1:0-262 GCF_001605985.2 Dendrobium catenatum | reverse complement strand
AATGCCGTCAAATCAAAACTACCCGGACAAAAATCTCCAAAAAATAACCAAAACGTGCGCACTCGGCACGTCAATAACATACGAAAAATCATGCGGTAAAAATTGAACCAGACGGAAAATACGGACGAAAAATCGCTAACAAAATCAATTCCGGACAGAAAAGTCGTTCAAATTGCACCGTTTTGAAAATTGAGAAAGGCGGAATGTGCCTTACCTTGCGTATACCACTTTACTGAACTGTCACGACGGACGAAAACGGCCC
>NW_021355139.1:0-238 GCF_001605985.2 Dendrobium catenatum | reverse complement strand
TTTGTTAGCCTTGGGCCAGTTCATAAGGGCTTAACAATCCTAACAAACTTTCAAGTGCCATCTGAGCACTTTCATCAATCACTGCTCTATCCCTAGAAGTGGTGATGGATCACAATTCATAGGTTTCTCACTGGACTTGGATGAAAAAGTTAAAAATAAGACCGAGAGTAGAACTCTTTTGGGGGAGACTATACAATGAAGAAATCCCCTCTAATGCTTTCCTATTGAATAGAAGATT
>NW_021355138.1:0-300 GCF_001605985.2 Dendrobium catenatum | reverse complement strand
TCAGTCGGCCCTGAAGAATGTGTCAACCAATGAGCATACTTAAATAGGACTTGGGATTTATTAAAAAGAATAAGACACAGGCTTCGTTTGGGACGGCTTTCTTCCTGCTTCTTAAAGCAGCTTTCTAGTTCAAAAGTTAAAATTTTTGAACTAGAAAGCTGCTTTAAGAAACAGGAAGAAAGTTATCCCAAACGAAGCCATAGGCAACTATTAAATAGTTGAAAATAGCTTGGCTTCATTGTGGAAGTAGTTTCATACATATAACTTTATTTCATGTTATTTACATATCTAACATCTAAA
>NW_021355137.1:0-368 GCF_001605985.2 Dendrobium catenatum | reverse complement strand
CAATGTGCTTAGTCCTTGAATGTTAGATAGGATTCTTTGAGATGCATATTGCACTAGTGTTGTCACAAAAAATTGAGATGGTGCCTACAGGTAATCCTAAATCCAATATCTATTGTTTCAACCAAAGGACTTGGGCTACACAACTTCCAAGAGAAATATACTCATCTTAAGCAGTGGAGAGTGCAACAGAATTTTGCTTCCTACTAGACCATGAGACCAAAGATTGTCCTATGAATTGACAAGTTCCTGAATTGCTTTTTCTATCCACATTGCATCCTGCAAAATCAGAGTCAGAAAAATCAATAATCTCCAAAGAAGTGTTGTGTTTAGGAAATCATCTCTAACTTTCCTAAGAAAAAGGGTGGTGT
>NW_021355136.1:0-293 GCF_001605985.2 Dendrobium catenatum | reverse complement strand
TTTTTTTTTTTTTTTTTTTAAGAAAAGCAATTAGAAAATAATAATGTGTGTTTGAAAGACAATTTTATCTTTTTTTTTTTTGCTTTTACAAAGTTGTTTTTGAATTCTTTTTTGAAATTATAGCTTAGAAATGAGCTTTAAAAAAAAAAAGTACCCCCAAAAAAATCTAAATGTTGCAATTTCTCAAAAAATATTAAATACGAGCTTCAAATAGATCTCGTGTTATGCAAATTGAAAACGAGCTTCATCATATTACTATGAGAGATTTGTTTATGACTCAATATTTGTCCCTT
>NW_021355135.1:0-256 GCF_001605985.2 Dendrobium catenatum | reverse complement strand
AAGCCATTATAAATTTATTTAAATGGCATTCTTTTTCCCAAAACATAAAAAGGCAATAGAGAGCTTTTGGAAAAAAAATAAGAGAAAAAAGAGGAGAGAGAAAGAGGAAAATAGGATTTTGAGTGACTTCGGGTAGTTTTCGTCCATCATCTCAGTTGGAAAACTGGTTCTTCTAGAGGTAAGTCACATTATGCTCATCTTAATTTTTTTTTAAAAAAATATAATTTTAGTAAATTTTTTAATTAAAATTTTGTAT
>NW_021355134.1:0-221 GCF_001605985.2 Dendrobium catenatum | reverse complement strand
CACAAGAGGGTTAGGGGAACATTTAAATTATCTGGTTGGTTGTTTTGTGCCAGAAGATTTGGATCATGTGTCTATAGGTTGTAAACAACTGGTTGATATCTTGGAAATTTTAGAGGGGTGGGGGTTCCATACCCCACGGTTTCCTTGTTTATTGTAGCTGTTTAAGGCACTGGAGGCTAATGATGAGGTTCAAGATATGTGGGGACTGATCTACTGTGATG
>NW_021355133.1:0-434 GCF_001605985.2 Dendrobium catenatum | reverse complement strand
GAAAGCAAGAAGAAAGCTAGCCCAAACAAAGTTTAAATAATCGGTGATTACTTTTATAAATGCACTAGTAATAATGACAAAAAATATTGCAAATACGCTGTTATTAATTTACTTTGGATATATCTAACCAAACAAGGGAAACATTTCTCCTACATTTACTTTACAGACAACCAAACAGCCTCAAAGTATTTGGAATGCACAGCATTTACTTTACACTACATTTACTTTACATTGCGTTTGCTTTGCAGGCAACCAAACAGCCCCGTAGTTAGAAAGTAGTATGGAGTATTCATCAGATTATAGATCCAAAGAGTACAGAAAAAATTATAAATAAGTTGTGCTTAAGAGCGAGAGGTTGATTATTTTATTTTATTATTATTATTATTTAATTTCTTAAATTTTAATATATTTATTGATAAATTTTAAGCAATTTA
>NW_021355132.1:0-229 GCF_001605985.2 Dendrobium catenatum | reverse complement strand
TTGGTTTCCTTTGGGTATAACATGAGGGTCAACAAATATTAATTTGAGAAATTATTAAATGAGAACTTTGAGGAAGAAATGTCTTTATAAAAGCATGATGAACAACAGTCATGTGGTATATTATAGATTGATCCAAAAAATTTTGTTAGAGTTATGAAAAAGATGCATTAAGGTAAATCCTTGGTTCCAAACAGGTTACCTGTTGAATTCAAGAAATTTATGGATAATA
>NW_021355131.1:0-215 GCF_001605985.2 Dendrobium catenatum | reverse complement strand
CCGATACATTTTTTAAAAAATTGAAACTTGACGGCATAAGTGAAGATTTTATAACTATTATGTGTCCATTTTGCAAATCTATTTCACAAGCGTTTTAGACACTCTTATTTAATTTTTGAACATTTTTGTATAAATTTTTGTTTTTTTAGGATTTGAGGATATAAAAGAATTTATATGAATTTTAATTAGAATAATTAAATATTTTATTATACAAT
>NW_021355130.1:0-599 GCF_001605985.2 Dendrobium catenatum | reverse complement strand
ATATCATACATGCATCTAATTTTAATTTGCCAAAAAAAGAACCCAAACTCTTTTGGATTCCCAAGTCTAACATTTAATTATTTTGTAGGGACGCTCTCATATAAGGCCTCATAAGAGCATTTGGTACCTGGACAGTGGATATGATTGGAGACACTACACAATTCATATCGCTGGAAGCTAGGAATAGAGGAAAGGTTACACTAAGAGATAACACAACTAGGAAAGTGGTTGGCACATGTATGATCGAAAACTTGCAAAAATTTTTTCATAGAGAATGTATTAATTGTAGGAGTCTTAAAGTATAATTTGTTAAGTATTAGCCAAGTATATGATAAAAGGTATAGTTTAAAAATTTTTCCTACTAGCAACATATTAAGCCTAAATGGAAATAATGTTTTGCATGAAATTAGGATAAACAATGTTTATATGCTAGATTTCAATTGTATTAAAACTCATAATATTTTTTATTTAAAAACTATTTCTCATGAATTATGGTTATGACATAAGAGACTCTGTCATGCTAGCATGAAAAATCTTAGGAAAATTACCCAAAAGGATTTGTTTAGAGGTATACCAAAACTAAACTTTACTAAGGATCA
>NW_021355129.1:0-220 GCF_001605985.2 Dendrobium catenatum | reverse complement strand
CTTTGAGCTAATTTGAGTGGAACTTTTGGAGAACTTTGAAGTGATTAATTTTTTAATCATATTAAAATCCAGAAAAAAATATTTTTATAAAACAACACATTTTCATAAGTATTCATGTCACATATTTGCTTATTATAGCTAGTCTTTTAAAAATTGCATTGTAGCTTAGTTGCTTATGTTTTAACTTTGAAAAATCATATAGAAATATTTTCATATCAAA
>NW_021355128.1:0-291 GCF_001605985.2 Dendrobium catenatum | reverse complement strand
TCAAGACTGAATGCCCAAAACTCAAAGCCACTCCTAGAAAGAAGAAGGTAGAGGAAAAACCAATTGTAAAGAAGAGTAAGAAGAAGTTTCAAAGACCTTTTTGGGCGGACTCAGCTTCAGACTCATCTGAGACTGAAAAAGAAGAAGAAGTCACCAACCTTTGCTTGATGGCAGACAATATTGATCAATTAGATCAAGAAGAGGGTTGCTCTCACACAAGACCTCGTGGGAGCATATAGTACTTGGACAGCGGGTGTTCAAAGCATATGACTAGAGATACTGCTCAATTCA
>NW_021355127.1:0-335 GCF_001605985.2 Dendrobium catenatum | reverse complement strand
GGCAGAGAATCCTTTGTCCTTTCACACTCTCCTTATGTGGGTAGAGAACCCTTCATCCTTTCACACTCTCCTAGTATGGGCAGAGAACCCTTCATCCTTTCACACTCTCCTAGTGTGGATAGAGAACCCTTCGTCCTTTCACACTCTCCTAGTGTAGACAAAGAATGCTTTGGCTGTTCACACTCTCCAAGTGTAGGCAGCGAACCCTTCGGCTGTTCAAACTTTCCAAGCGTCGGTAGAGAACCGGATCTCCTTTACAGATCTTCTTACAAGAATCTAGAAGGAAGAAAGAAAAGAATGAAGTAATCCCAATTCACAAGTAGAAATTCTTACCT
>NW_021355126.1:0-201 GCF_001605985.2 Dendrobium catenatum | reverse complement strand
AGGGAACTTTGATGGTCTCTGTCTTCTAACTTGTCTGCTGTATGCCCGAATGCCCATCTCAATGAAGGAAGAAAATGTGTGCCGAATCCAAGCCAACCGTAAGTGTGAAATGCCTGTCGGAGCATCCATATGTGGAATATAGAACCGAGAACCTGTCCCAAGGCGAAGTAAAAAAGTCCAAGTCATGGAAGCTGCCTCTAA
>NW_021355125.1:0-262 GCF_001605985.2 Dendrobium catenatum | reverse complement strand
ATCATGAATAATTTTTGAGGATATATCAGTAATACCTGTTCAACTCGGACTCATGTGATTTTACATTATACTGAACCACACTATATCTGATTCATTCTTTTGACTGAATCACACTATATCTCGATCATAAATTTATTAAAAATAATAAATATATAATCTTTTTTAATTTAACTCAAATTTTCAAGTGCCGTGCTGATTGGCTTCTTCGGACTTTGACAGCTTAATGTATTGATCAACTTAATAAATTGGCACACTAAGCTTT
>NW_021355124.1:0-410 GCF_001605985.2 Dendrobium catenatum | reverse complement strand
ACCCGCAGGCGGGGAGGTGCCTAACAAGGAAGATAAAGTAATAATATGCTTATGCTGACTCTCAACGATCCTGAGCTTACTTTTTAGATCGTTAGAATTATTATGTGAGCCTAAAATTTTTTATTACAATTACAAGTAGAAGAATTTTAAGCGTACCCTTACGAAAAAAGCACTCTGATTCGTATCCAGGCTAAAATAAAAACACGACATGCAAGGTCCTTAAAAAAAGCTACTGCACAAACAATGTAAATAATCATTTTAAATAATCTAAAATATAATGTCCAATGTTCAATGTCCATATAATTACACCCAGAATTTGCAGAAAAGTAAAGTGGCCGGGCACCACTGAGAACAAACCCGAATTCTAATCCTAAGAATGACACAAGTGATTTTTGAAATAGGATATATTC
>NW_021355123.1:0-285 GCF_001605985.2 Dendrobium catenatum | reverse complement strand
CTGCCAAAACCCGTAGGCGGAGAGGTGCATAGCAAAGGAAAGAAAAATGCAACGAATATGCATGCGAACTCCCGGCGATCCCAGATTTACTTCTTAAATTCGTTAGAGTTGCTATCTGAGCTTAAATGTTTTAATTTTGTTTAAGTAGAAAAATCTTAATGAGTCCTTAAGAGCCTACGATCGGGTTCCAGGCTAAATCAAAATCGACATGCAAAATCGCCAAAAAACTATAAAAAAGCAGGCAATCCTATACGCAATCACATCAAACATCAATCAAATTAATCA
>NW_021355122.1:0-282 GCF_001605985.2 Dendrobium catenatum | reverse complement strand
AGCAGAAGTCTGACGACGAGTAAAAGTATGCTGACGAGCAGAAGTCCGACGTCGGGTAGAAGTCCGCTGACGAGCAGAAGTCTAACGTCGTGTAGAAGTCCGCTGACGAGCAGAAGTCTAACGACATGAAGAATTCCGACGTCGGGTAGAAGTCCGTTGACGAGCAGAAATCCGACGACAGGGAGAAGTAAGACGTCGGGTAGGAGTCCGCTAACGAGCAGTAGTCCGACGTCGGGTAGAAGTCTGCCCTCGGGCAGAAGACTGATGAAAATTCGTCGACGA
>NW_021355121.1:0-2936 GCF_001605985.2 Dendrobium catenatum | reverse complement strand
CATACTTGCATGACATAGTCTCCGGTGCCACAACCATGAATCATCAACCACTATCTTTAACAAAAATGAAGCAGCACATTCAATGTTATTTAAATCAAGTATGTAGATATTGTTGATCCTCTTTCCATGTAAAATAGTGTTGTTACTTAAACTTACAATGCATAAATTTGCAAAGAATTGCACGATGAAGCCCTTGTCACAAAGTTGACTGATGCTCAGCAGGTTGTGCTTCAATCTATTGCAAATTTAGGTCTATGAACTATGTTTTGATGATTGGCAAACACTCTTACTTGTCGTGAACTGTCTTTTACTACTGACTTTTCAGGAATCAAAGATTAGACGGAAAAAAGGAGCCAGCTCAAGATGGGGTTGATTAGGGTTGAGTCAGTTTGTAATTTTATTTTTGCCTTCTTGAGTCAATTGTAATCTTTGGTGTGACTGATGCAAAGTAACCCTACACACACACACTTGAGAGACTTAGAATTTCTATTTTTACTTAAATCTGCAAGGATGATATTTACATCAGCTTGGACGATCAGGCTTAAAACAGAAAATCCAATCAGTGGTTCTTAATTAAGACAACCATCATTAGCCAATCGGCCTAGACGATACTTATATCGGCCTAGACGATAGGCTCAAAACAGAAAGAAATTGCCTCCATAAATAATTAAGGTATTCTATATTTTTGGTAATCGACCAGGATGATCTTGGATTGGCCTGAATGATATTCATAATTATGCCTTAATTGCAAGGCAGTAATTAAGGATAATTGATACGATCACATTGTCCTGGACGATCGCAGGATCGGTCAGGATGATCTAGTCAAAAAACCTTAGTTACTCCTAGATGATCTGGAACGGACAACTTAAATTTAGGGCGATGCTCTGGACTATTTTCCTCTAATTTGAACTGATCGGCCGGGACGATAGTGCGATCATCCTAGACGATCAAGACAGTTTTCAATCATCTTGTTTACATTCAGGGCAATTCTCTGGCCGGTCTTCTGAGATTTGTACTGATCGGCCAGGACGATGTCCATATCATACTAGACGATATAGTTGGCAACTTGCAATTAATGAGCTCCTTTAAAGCTCTTCTATTTAAGAGCTCTTGTTCAACATTTTTGAATATCCTTGGCTGCTGTCTTGACCTGAGAAAACATAAAGGAGAGAGAGATTGAGAGGGAAAGAGAGAGAGAGAGAGGATCTTTTGAGGGGTAGCTTGTGAGGGTATTCACAAGGGTTGCTCCAAGCATTATTCCACTTCTTCTTCCCTAGAGTCTTTTGTCCTTAGAAGGGTTGGGAGAGGTAAGTTCTAGCAAGTGATCGAGGTTCTCTACCTACTTCAGGAGGTAGCAAAAGGAGGAAGGTTCTCTTCCTTGCCGGGTGTGGCAAAAAGAGGGGTTTGTAAAGGATTCTTAGCCTAGCTATGGGGGATAAAGGAGAGTCACGATTGTAGTGCAATACTCGGAGGGCACAGCTGGGGAGTGGACGTAGGTCGAGTTGATCGAACCACTATAAACCCTTGTGTTCTTGTTTTTTACTGCTTCCGCATTTATTTTCTTCGATACTTATTTTTGTGGTGATTTGATTTGCATTCGTGCTTTTCTTAAAGAAAATTTTTAAATGCCAATTCACCCCCCCTCTTGGCTAGCCTTGGGCTAGTTCTATAGGGCTTAACATCCCTAACAAAATTTCAAGTGATATCAGAGCGAGATTCATAAAAACTAAGTTTGAAAACTTTTTGAATTTTGATCAATGGCTAACTTTGGGAATTGTAATACACCGGAAGGTTATTCTATTACCCGACCAACTTTGTTTGATAATATCCCATTTGATTTTTAGAATACTCGCATGTCTACATTTTTACAATCTACTGTTTATAGCATGTGAATGCTTGTTACGGATTGTTACACACCTCCAACTGGTAAACTTAACGGCATTAATGTTCCACTTCCTTTTACTGAATGGACTTTAGTTGATAGGGATTTGGCTCAATTGAATGTAAAATGTCTTAATTATTTTTTCTGTGCTTTAAAATCAGAAGACAACATGCGTGTTTCCACTTGCAAAACCGATAAAGAAATTGGAGATAAATTGTGTATCACTTATGAAGGCACTAATGAAGTTAAACAATCCTGTTTAAACATTCTCTTGCATAACTACGAACTTTTTTGTATGAAACCTCATGAATCAATTTCTGAAATGTATACAAGATTTACTCAGATTGTTACTTCTTTGCATGCCTTAGTAAGAGAGCTTTCGAACTTTGAAAAAGTAAACAAGATTTTGCGATGCTTGCCTTCCACTTTTGATTCTAAAATCACTGCTATAACTGAATCTAAGGATTTGAACATGTATTCGATTGACAACTTACTTGGCTCACTCATTGCCTACGAGCAAGGGGTGAATCAAAGAAATCTTGATGCATGTGAGAAAAAGAAAGAGAAAATGGTGGCATGAAGGCACACAAATCTAACTCCGATTCTTCCGGGTCTGAGAGCGATGAAGTTGCCTTCATCGCAAGACAATTCAGAAACTTTCTAAGGAAGAGGAAAAAACATCATTGGAGAAAAGGTAAGGATAATAAATATTCTAAAGGATCTTCATATGTTGTGTGTTATAAATGCAGGAAGCCTGGACATGTGAAAGCAGATTGTCTTATACTTGAAGATCACTCAAGTAAAGGAAATGGTAAGGAGAAACCCAAGTTCAAGAAGGACAAGAAGAAATTCCAAAATGCATTTTTGGCGGATTCTACATTGGATTCATCGGAGATGGAACCAGAAGATGAGACAACAAAATTGTGCTTAATGGCAGACGATCATCTTGATCAAGAAGAGGTATGTGAACTTTCCTACGATCAACTTCTTGAAGTTTCTGAAAAAAATCATGCATCTTATAGGAAACTCAAGAAAATGCATGGAAGCTTAAAAT
>NW_021355120.1:0-264 GCF_001605985.2 Dendrobium catenatum | reverse complement strand
ATAGACTATGTACGGATGATGTGGTCTATTTTGATTGAAGTCTGAATGCAACTTATGTCCGGACTCTGCACGTAATAATTCTCAAATGAGAGCCTCTCCATGCTATTCCTGAAAGCTTTCATTTAATGAAATTGAAATTAGCAACACCATTTTGAAGAACCAGGAGATCTCCCTCATCTAAGCACCAAATTAATTTTTCATTTGTTCTCTCTATTAGTGGCCTCTTTCTCTCTCTCCCCCCATAATTTAATTATGGTTGTGAGA
>NW_021355119.1:0-565 GCF_001605985.2 Dendrobium catenatum | reverse complement strand
CTCCCTCTCTCGTCTCTTCTCTCTCTCTCTCTCTCTCCCTCTCATTCTTATTCTTCTCTCTCTCTCTACCTTCTCTCTCTCCTTCTATCTCTCTCTCTCTCGCTCTCTCCTTATCTCTCTCTCTCTCTCGCTCTCATGTTCAGCTCTCAAAAAATGTTCAGCTCTTAAAAAAAAATGTTCAGCTCTCTCTCGCTCTCTCTTTCTCTCCTCTCTCTCCTCTCTCTCTATTTGCCTCTCTCTTTCTCTCCTTCTTATTCTTCTCTCTCTCTCTCCCTCTCTCTCTTACGCTCTCTCCTCTCTCTCTCTCTCTCTCCCTCCCCCTCTACATCTGTCTCCTTCTCTTTCTCTCTCTCTCTTTCTCTCTTTCTCCTTCTCTTTCTCTCTCTCCCTTTCCTTCTCTCTCTCTCTATCTATTTATCTCTCTCCCTCTATCTTACTCTCTTTCGCTCTCACTCTCTCTCCCTCCCTCTCTTTCTCTCTCTCTCTCTCTATCTCTCTCTCTCCTTCTCCTTCTTATTCCTCTTATTCTACTCATCTATCTCTCCCTTTCTCTCTCTCTCTCTCT
>NW_021355118.1:0-259 GCF_001605985.2 Dendrobium catenatum | reverse complement strand
CGGGGTCAACTTGAACTTGACCCGTTTTTAAAATGGGCATAAATCCAAACTCGAACCCTACCTGTTTCACAAACGGGTTGATTCGAACAAGAATTTTTTGGGTCATGTCAACTTTTGACACCCCTACTGTCCAGCTTCATTGGCCAGCAATAGACATGACGAGGGACAAAATTGACTTTCCATTGGGTACATCATTGAAAAGAATGGAATTCCATGAAGTGAAGTCACCGGAGAATCGAAGATAGTCTACAATGGGAAA
>NW_021355117.1:0-248 GCF_001605985.2 Dendrobium catenatum | reverse complement strand
GAGAGAGAAAGAGAGAGAGAGAGAGGGGAGAGAGAGGGAGAAAGAGATAAAGAGAGGGAGAGAGTGAGATAAAGAGGGAGAGAGAGAGGAAGAGAGAGAGGGGGGAGAGAGAGAGAGGGAGAGAGAAAGCAAGAAAGAGCAAGAGAGTGCAAGGGAGAGAGCAAGAGAGAGAGAGAGGGAGGGGGAGAGAGAGGGAGAGAGCGAGAGGGAGAGAGAGAAAGAGGGAGAGAGAGAGAGAGAGAGAGAGA
>NW_021355116.1:0-1385 GCF_001605985.2 Dendrobium catenatum | reverse complement strand
GCTAGCCCAACTCTGATACCAATTGTTAGGGAAAATCACTTGCTTGAGACAAAGGACTATCAAGAGAATAAAAAAGATAATATGCTAGAAGAATAAAAAATCACAAGAGACTTTGTAAGATTATGTGAGATCCACCAACATCCACAGCTATTTAGATAGATAACTAATCAACTATTTCAAAGACAATTATAAGATGTAATATATTTGCACTTTCCAAATATTCCTCTTTTATTTTATTAGATTTTTCCCTCTCACTCTTTATTTTTCCTTACCTCTCTTCTAATTGATAATATAACAACTCAAAAAGCTTAACCGACAAAAACATCTCAAGAAAGAATAATATCAGCTATTATATGTATTTGTAATATAATTTAATATTATATTACATACCATAAACCTTTCTTTCTTCTGTCCTCTATAATTACATAGTACTAGAGCTTCTTTGCTTTCCTTTATTGTTTCAATTGCAAGCCATCATTGCAGACTATCGCCAGCTGTTTGAATGCCACAAGCCACCTCCTACTTTGGCTGTTCTCCTTGGAAGTAAAACCATGCAACAAACACAAACAAGAAAAATAAAATGTAGCGAAAAGAAAGAACACTAAGATTTAATGTGAAAAAACTCGGAACTGGAAAAAACTCACAGAGTCACACCACTCCAAGAAGTCCCCAATGAAAATTGGGAGAAATTTGTACATACATCTTTCTCTCTCATTCTTTTCTTATCTCTCTTCACTCTTGCCCCATTCTCTACTAGAGCTAACAAAGAGATACATATAGAAACCCACCCAAGGGACACAATCCTTCAAGAAAAATTAGAAAGAAAACTGCCCAACCCCTCTCGCAGAGCCAAGTTTGGAGCTTTGCGGAGTTCCACTATGTCTCCAATATGTTTATAGCGTTGTAGTGCTGGGGTGTAGAGCGCCATAGCGCTTCGCTCTCTATATTCCTCCAACCAGAAAATGCACCGCTGCAGCGTTGTATGGGAAAAAAATTTTCGGGCGCAAAGCACCTAGACCCAAGAAGGGGGATCCCCTGCAACCCCCCGACAAGCTCAACCGATGGAATTGAACTCCAAAGAAACAATATAGCCTGATTGATTGACACACTCATATTCCACATAAAACTAACATTAACAACTCAAACAATTGATTACTAGGACTCAACCTTCAGCTACTCTTCTTCGTTGGCCACCTAGAGCTCAACGCCCTTCCGGTCAACCTTAATTTGATAAATTTTCTTCCTATTTTTTATTATGATGAGGTAGAGAATTAAAAAAAAAAAACCTTTAAACATATTTAATAGATAAATCAAGTTACCTATGAATTCTATTGAAATCAAACACCTAATAATTTCATGTTAAATAAATTTACATCCTCTTGAAT
>NW_021355115.1:0-1167 GCF_001605985.2 Dendrobium catenatum | reverse complement strand
TCGACATATGACTGGTGATGTCAATCAATTTGTTTCGTTGGAGTCTAGGACTGGAGGCAAGGTTACTCTTGGAGACAACACCACCAAGAAGGTGGTAGGCTCAAGTATAATTGGTAATTCCAAGAACCTTATGATTGAAAATATTTTGCTTGTAGATTAAAATATAACCTGCTCAGTATCAGTAAACTTTGTGACAAAGGCTTCATCATGCAATTCTTTGTAAATTCATGCATTATAAGTTTAAGTAACAATACTATTTTGTAGAGAAAAAGGATCAACAAGGCCTACATGCTTGATTTAAATAATATTGAATGCGCTACTTCATTTTGCTTAAAAATAGTTATTGATGATTCATGGTTATGGCACCAGAGCTTATGTTATGCAAGTATGAAAACCCTTAGGAAAGTGACCCAAAAAAGACCTAGTTAGAGGTGTCCCTAAACTCAAGTTTTCGAAAAACCTAAGGGACAAAGTGTAGTTGGAACAAAGTGAGTTTTTAAGAACAAGGTGAATGGTTATGGAGTAGTGATTAGGAATAAAGCAAGATTAGTGGCTAAGGGGTATAACCAAATAGATGGGAGAGACTTTGAGGAGACTTTTACCCCTATAGCGAGATTGGAAGCCATTAGAGTGCTATTAACCTTTGCCTATTATAAAGGATTTAAGCTTTTTCAAATGGATGTTAAGTGTGACTTTTTAAATGGGGAAATAAAAGAGGATGTGTTTGTAGAACAACCCCCAGGTTTTGAGAGCTCCCAATATCCAAATCATGTTTTTAAATTAAAAAAGGCTTTGTATGGGTTAAAGCATGCACCAAGAGGTTGGTATGAGAGGCTTAGCACATTTTTACTAGAAAGGGAGTTTGTCAAGGGGAGCGTAGACATCACCCTTTTTCTTAGGAAAGTTGGAGATGATTTGCTCATTGTTCAGATTTATGTGGATGACATACTTTTTGGATCTTATAATAAAACACTTTGTGATGAGTTCTCTAAAATAATGAGTAAAGAGTTTTAGATGAGTTTGATGGGAGAGTTGTCCTACTTTTTGGGTTTTAGCATAAAATAATTGGATGATGGAACCTTTTTGAATCAAACAAAATACATAAAGGATATTTTGAAGAAGTATGAGATGGATAAAGCTAAACAAATTAATACTCCCATAACTTCT
>NW_021355114.1:0-203 GCF_001605985.2 Dendrobium catenatum | reverse complement strand
TCTATGAATAATTTTTATTCAAAAGAAATCCTATATTTAGCCCAGGACAAAATGCTCTATGTAAAAATTTCGTCCAGACAAACTCCAACTCGTCCCAGGACGAAATGCTCTCTAAAAAATTTTTGTTCAGACGAGCTCCTATTCAGCCCAAGACGAAATGCTCTATGTAAAAATTTCGTCCAAATGAACTACTATTCATCCCA
>NW_021355113.1:0-420 GCF_001605985.2 Dendrobium catenatum | reverse complement strand
CCCCAAACAGAAGCTTGATACTGCAGATTTTAACTACGTTATTTCAGGATTTTCTGAAACTGAATTCTTCAATGCCGTCTCCCAACAAGGCTCAAACAAATCTCTGGGATTAGATGGCTCTACTTCTTCGTTATTCAAATTCTATTGGGACATTATTAAAGATACTACTTGGAGAGCTATCAATCATTTTTTCACCACTAGACGCATGAACGGAGCTTGGAAAGACACCTTGATTGTTCTTATTCCCAAGATCAATAATCCGGTAACTCCCTTAAATTTTCGTCCTATAAGTCTTTGTCAAACTATCTACAAAATTGCTACTTCTATGATAGTTAATAGACTTAAAATCTTCATTCCTAAACTCATCACTGAGGAGCAAGTTGATTATGTTCCGGGTAGATCTATGTCAGATCACTGCCT
>NW_021355112.1:0-260 GCF_001605985.2 Dendrobium catenatum | reverse complement strand
TAGGGCAGCCTCACCTAGACGTTGCCATTCGATCCTAGATTTTTAAAATCACTCTCCAGAGCTCCCTCTTGTTCCAAGCTTCCTAGCCGTTCTCAACCATTATCTTGAGTGAACTCCGATGAAAGCTCTCCGCCTCTCGCTCGAACTCCTACTTCCGGCGGTCCTTCGACTAAGAAGTCTGAAAAAGAAGAGTTTTCCATCTCCCCCTAAATCTTCCTGATAGAGAAGCTCATTCATTGAGGCCTTCTCTGAGGTAAAAT
>NW_021355111.1:0-243 GCF_001605985.2 Dendrobium catenatum | reverse complement strand
ACATTCAACAATAATAGCAACACGAGGAAGAAATGAGATGGTTTGGAGAAAAGTTTTCCTCAATTGATGATCAATTCACATCCATCCATAAATATTTTCAACAACCACCACCACCACCTGATCATGATCCATCTTACTTTTAGTACTTATTTATTATGTTTTATTATCTCAATGTCTTATAATATTCAGCTTATTTTCTTCGTATTCCTCTTTTTGGTGATGTCAAAAGGGAGAGAAAATTAT
>NW_021355110.1:0-889 GCF_001605985.2 Dendrobium catenatum | reverse complement strand
AATTATAGTATAATTTACTCAATTAAAAAATTGAATCGCCCATTGATTTAATCATTACATATAAAATAATCATACATAAAAAGTTCATAATTAAAGCTAGGTAATTCTGTCACCTCACTGATTATATCTTGATCATTGAATTCCAATTAATTCTCTAATGAACAATAAACTTTGTGACCTAGTCACAAAATTTGAGTGCTCAATTGTTCAAGTTCTGAATTAATTATTCAAGGGAACTAATTTTCTAACTTTCAAAATTGAAATGAATGGATTTCATATCTGTATATTAACATTCCCAACCATTTGTTTCATTGTGTTTCTGAAATACAAGGATTGAGTATATTTCTTCCAAACTATTTTCGAGTAAATCAAAAAACTAAATGTCACAAATATGAGTTTATTAATAACTCAGGATTAAGATTGTTTTATATATGATCATCTTTATGATTAATTTTAAATTCTCAATAATTAAAACAGAATTTATTAGAGAATTCAAAATTTATCTGGTCCAGTTCTATATAATCATATTATATAAAGTACATCCATTCTTAATATCTCCATATCGAATAATCCAGATAAGATTATTCCATTCTTAATATTGATGGATCGTATTAATAATATTTAATTATAGATTCCAACTATAATTAATAATTACGAACTTGTTTTGATTATTATCCATAATTCAATCATCTTGTATATAATTATATACTAAGTTATGGTTACATAAATAATCATGAAACAAAAAATATTATATCAAATGATAATATCGAAACATGCTAAACTTATCTTTAAATATTTATTTTCGTAGAAAATATATTACAATAATATATTTCTTTAGGGCACAACCCTAACATGTAGATCCTCCTTATTTTCTCTATATTTCTCCATC
>NW_021355109.1:0-443 GCF_001605985.2 Dendrobium catenatum | reverse complement strand
GCTTTAAGCTTGGTGTTACCTTTGTTCCTTGGATTGGAATTAAATCCTTTAAGCATCATCTTCTTCCAAAGATCCAACCCACATCAGTTGGTATCAGAACCCAGAGCTTGTGAAGAACGATGGATTGCATAAAAAGGTGGGCTGTCGACGGCGATCGAAGCCGAAGAAGGTGGGCGGACGACGAAGATCGACACCAAATAAGATGGGCGGTCGACGATGATCGACGCCGAAGAAACCCTGTTGGGTAGCTCAAGTAATTGCATCACTTGATCGAATGGATGCTTTATGTGTTAATTTCATACATTCCCTGGAGAGAACCATGCACAGGTCGACTACCATACCGGCCCCGTCGCTCCTCTTCTCCTCCAACACGCACGCACAAACATGTTAAGATAGTTGCTATTTGTATGCTTTACATTTTTGCAACTTATGAAGTTTTGATA
>NW_021355108.1:0-662 GCF_001605985.2 Dendrobium catenatum | reverse complement strand
ACCAAACAATAACGAAGAATACCATCATTTGAAGACCAAATACCGAGTTATACCGGGCTTTACCGAGAAAATACCGAGTTATACTAAAGTTGTACCGAGTTTTTTTCCAGAAAAACTCGGTACAACTCGGTGTTTCTCGGTACAGCTCGGTATAACTCGGTATTGGTCTTCAGAGAACGGTATTCCTCATTATTATCAAATAATACCTAGATGTATCGAGCAAATACCTAATTTTTTGACCGGAAATTGCCTCCGACCGGACGTTCCTCTACGTCCTTGCACCGGACGTAATAAAAGTTCCAATGATAGAGATGAACTTGTTTGCAATGAATATGCAACAAAGTTTGAGGAGTCTTAGGTTTCGTTTGGGACAAGTTTATTATTACTTTTTAAAGTAGATTTTTAGCACAACTATTTCTTCTCGAAATTTAGGGTACTAGAAAGTTACTTCAAAAAGCATTAAAAAAGTTGTCCCAAATAAAACTTTGATAAAAAAAAAAATTGATTGACTTACCTCAAAAAATAAGACTTCCTTTGGGATGGTTTTCTTACCGGTTCTTAAAGCAATTTTTTAATGTAAAAATTTTAATTTTTATACTAAAAAATTCTTTTAAGAAACAGTAAAAAAGTCATCTCAAACAAAGCTCAAGTTTGATACATTA
>NW_021355107.1:0-923 GCF_001605985.2 Dendrobium catenatum | reverse complement strand
CATGTTGTGGATGAAATTGCTTTGCTGTGTCTGCTTATTTTTTTACTGTACTCTATGGATGATTGATGTGTTTGGCAACTAGATTAATCTTAGGATAGGAGCGATCTGGATGTTCACAAAATTTTTTGCAAGTGGCCACACTCATGGAGGACAATATAAAAAGAGGGCTAAGTTAATAAAAAAATTAATTATTATAAATGCTTGCATAGGTGCTTCAGCTGCTATAGCCCCAAATAAAAAGAGCGTGGCCAGTGTGTTTACTTTCTTTTCTGCACATATATAACTGCTTGGGAATATGTTTTTTATTTATTAACTACTTAGAATAACCCTGCAGGAGAGTCTAGAATTTTTCATTTCTATATAAATGTAATTTGTGCAAGTGGCAAGTGTTGTGAAAGTGATGAATTAGGATATATATAGGTCTAAAGCTTGGACTCCAAAGAGAAAAGGATGCCTCCTAAGGGAGTGGCCCTTTTCTATTTGGAGATCCAAATTTGGATAATTTCTTTCCTACCCAAAGAGGAAAGAGTGGCCTTCCCCTCAAAGGAAGTGCCCTTTTAACCATTTGGGTAGTCTACTATGAAGAATCCAAGGAGCCTGAAGGAGATGAACCCGAAGGAGAACAAGACTGAAGAATTGAAGACAGAAAGTATCTCATTCAAAACTACTTGCATCACTACTAGGTTTAGAATACGGGTTGTTGTCAGTGGTGCCCGGCCACTTTATTTTCTGCAAATTTTGGTTTGTAATAAGCAAGACAACTTTTCCTATGGACATATTTTAATTAATTCAATTATATTTGATGTGTTGAAATGATTGCCTGCTTTTCTTAGTTTTTTGTCGTTTGTGTGCCGCTTTTGTTTTCTCCTGGATACGTGAGGCTTGCGAGGGTGTGAAAAATTTTATATTCATAACCTTAAAGT
>NW_021355106.1:0-228 GCF_001605985.2 Dendrobium catenatum | reverse complement strand
AAGGCGTGGACAGCACCTAAACAGCGACTCTAGGTTCGCTAACGGAAGCCTAACAGCTGCAGGAATGAGTGGACAACAACTTAACACTACCTAGAATTCACTCTAAAGGCCATACTAAGTGCAGAAACTTAGTGGACAGCAAGTTAAGCAATGGGCCAAGTTGTCTAAGTGTTTAGGAAGGGTTCTATGGCGTAGACAGCACCTAAACACTAGGTTAGGTTCACCTAA
>NW_021355105.1:0-404 GCF_001605985.2 Dendrobium catenatum | reverse complement strand
CTGTAAATTGTTCTTTTTTTATGTGCTGATCTTTCGGATAAGTTCTGTTCTTAGTTTCTTCATAGTATATTTTCTTAATTTTTCATTGCTTACTGCCAGGTTTTTTTTTTCAAGGCTTGTTTGGATGGATTACTCCATTGTTTATTGCTGCAAACTGGATTAATAATGTGAAGCTTCTGTGGAATTTCAAAAAGTCACTCTTTGGATAGAAGTTAGAAATTTGCAATAGAATGATTGTTCCTTAGATATGGCTTCTTTATGTTTGTATGTTCGAAATAATAAGTATCAGTCTTGATATAAGCTTTCCTGAGTCAGATGAACATACTCTCTTGTTAGTTTATTATCCAAACTTGAAAGTGCTTACTTGGGGAATGGATACAGAAGAAATGGTCATTTTTATACAA
>NW_021355104.1:0-248 GCF_001605985.2 Dendrobium catenatum | reverse complement strand
ATGACTACGAAGTCCGAACTCTCCACTACATCCTCAATCCCCTAACTGAGGTGGAAATGGACGTTTCAGTTCGAACATCCCATATGGGTGAACTTCTGTGGTTCTACTTCCACCTATCAACATGTGAGTTCCATTTGATTCGAAGCATAGGCTTCAACCCCATCTATGATAAGGTCAAGTTAATCTCGCTTGGACAAGAAGCATGGAGGCCGATTAAAGGATGTTCAAGTATAGGATTTGGGTGTATT
>NW_021355103.1:0-316 GCF_001605985.2 Dendrobium catenatum | reverse complement strand
AGGTCGGGAGAATCCACTAAGGATGTGAGACCTTTCTGAGGTTGTATGTCGGCGCCCTGCTCAACTTCGTTAACCTGTGTGGAAGAGGTCAGGAGAATCCATCAAGGATGTAAGACCTATCCGAGGTTGAATGTCGGATCCCTGCTCGACGATGTTAACTTGTGTGGATGAGGTCAGGAGAATCCACCAAGGATGTAAGACCTTTCCGAGGTTGTATGTCGGAGCCCTACTCGACAATGTTAACCTGTGTGGAAGAGGCCGGGAGAATCCACCAAGGATTGTAAGACCTATCCGAGGTTGTATGTCGGAGCCCTGC
>NW_021355102.1:0-287 GCF_001605985.2 Dendrobium catenatum | reverse complement strand
CGCTCATGAATGTGAAATCTATTAGTTGCACATTATTTCCCCCTTTCCACAACCCAAAAGTTGTAGGAAAACCCTATCATCCTCCTAAAACTCAAAATTAGGAGAATGTACCCATCTCTTTTGGAACACCACATGTTCAAAGGATTTCTATAATTTGCAACTTCTAAGTTGCATTTCCCTCTCCCTTTCCTACAAGCTAAGATTGTATGAGAGCATTTAAACCTTTCTTCATGCTCTCAAACCCAAGTTGGGAGGATGAATCCCCCTTTGAGCACCAAGTGTTCAAG
>NW_021355101.1:0-614 GCF_001605985.2 Dendrobium catenatum | reverse complement strand
CTTGGCCTTCTCCTTCCACTCCTCAGTCTTCCTCCTAATCTCCCTTGCCCTCTCACCTTCCCCCATCACCACCTCCAAACCACGCGTCAACTCCGCGGCTTCCACAACCCCATCCTCCCCTACCTCCACTGTCATCCCAATTCCCCACGCTGCCTTCGCTAACCTTGCATTTGTCGGTTGATCGATCCATTGTGGCAGCATCACCATTGACACCCCTCTCGTCACTGCCTTAGACATTGAGTTCCACCCACAGTGCGTCACAAAGCAACCCACCGCCTTGTGATCCAACACTCTCAAATGCGAGCACCAATCCACAACCTTTCCTTTCCCTTCCTTCAAAACACTATGTAACCCAATCCCTTCCACTCTATTGTCCTTCCTTAGAACCCATAAGTATGGCCTCCCACTCTCCTTTAACCCGAGATCCAATTCCTCCACTTGTCGTCCCGTCAGCCGTGTCAAGCTGCCGAAAGCTACGTACACCATCGAATGTTCCTGTTGCGAGTCCAACCATTCCATGTAACCACTGGCGCCGTCCTCGTCGAACAAGTCCCTCCTTCCTACCGCCTCTACAGGCATGGAGCTCATATCCACTGATGGCCCAATTGTGATCA
>NW_021355100.1:0-1564 GCF_001605985.2 Dendrobium catenatum | reverse complement strand
AAAAAAAAAAAAAAACTATAAGATCATAAGTTGGAGAAAAATATAATATAGTACTACCATCTTCATTAGTCGCTCCAAACCCATAACCACCATGAATGCTTTTAAATTATTTTATCTCTCTACTAACTTGTCTATTTAAATCTCTTCCAATAAAAACTCTTTGTTGCAGAGATATATTTTTTATTAATTCTCTTAAGTTATTCCAATATTTTAATTTTGAACACACATTTAAACCTACTTGAAGAGTCTAAACACTTATGATATTAATAATTTTAGCATCAACAATAGTTTTTAAAGTTATAATTTTATCTTCAATTCTATTAATTTCTGCAACATTATTCTTCAAACTCTTATCTATAATTACACTCACCCCATTTCTATTATGACTCCTACCTGAATACCTTAATGGTCTAACCATGCAAGCATTATTCTATGTATTTTGTTTTCTTTTCTTTATAAGTAAAACGTGTAATTAACTATTTGATGATAGATTCAAAGAATTAATTTGCTATTTTGCTTGATTGCGAATTGTTGAAGCTTAGTGGCCAAAACACTTTTAAGGTACTTTGGGACTTAATGATCCTCCCACCATGTCCACATCAATTAATTTATCCGTGAATTTTATGTTGGGATTATCAAGAATTATTAGAGGTCATGGTAATATACTGGTTTTTATAGATATATTTTCTAAAATGTCTTTCTTCATACATGTTCAAAGACAATTGACACACCTTATGCAACAACATTTTTCTTAGGAAATAGTTATGTTATATAGTTTCTCCTAAGGTCATCATATTTGATAGAGATGTCATTTTCATTACTTATTCTTGGAAAATCTTATGAAAATTGTTGGGTACTACCCTAAAAATTTTAATTGCTTTTTTGCAGTTGAGGACTTGAGGTAGTAAATAAAAGCCCAAGAAGTCTATTGTGATGTCTAGTTTGAATGCCTAGGCAATTAGGATCTCTATCTTGCTACTGCTAATTTTGTGTACAACAATGCTTTATGTAAATCTATGAGCAAGCCATCATTTGCAATTGTTTAGAGATTGAATTCTAGAAAGCATGTAGATCTTGTCTCTTTAACCCTGCATGCAGAGATTAGAAAGCAATTTGATTTGTATCATATAAAATAGTCTAATTTTGTGAATACCACGAGCAGTGCTTGAGAGTATAATGAAAATGACATCCCAAATGCTTCGCACAAACCAAATATTACAAACTGCATGCAAGGTTATGCATTCTTTACAAAATAAGTAGAAAATTTAGCTCTAATGCTTCTATTTTTATATTTGTCTCTTGCTATTTAAATGGAACTTCTCACTTTGCCTAGAAGAAATCATGAACATTCATCCATTTTAGATTTTCTAAAATATTTATCAAACATTTAAATATTTAATACATAAAAAAATGAAGGCCCACAAGTTTTCATAAACTAACAATTTCATCAAGTTGTATTTATATCTTCATTGAAGGGTTAAAGTAAATAATAATCTCAGTTTAAAAATAAAAACAATTTAATTTACGTCTTAAGAAATATTAATTTCAATGATTTAGACTTTTG
>NW_021355099.1:0-965 GCF_001605985.2 Dendrobium catenatum | reverse complement strand
AAGGAAGACAATAACAGAAGAAAATCTGAAAACATAGGAGGTGCGGATTGCTTGAATAACATCCAGTATCAGGTTTTAAATGATAAAGTGAAATTAGATAGAATGGAGAAGATTGTGGATACTGGGACATCCAAAATAGAGATAAATAATACTGATCACAATAATGCAGATATCATTCTTAATAACAAGTTTGATGTGCTGAACGGTGATGATCAAATGGAAATTATGGGATTTCCAAATGCCGAGTGTGATTCACAAATCAAGGACCTAAATTCTGTTGCTGCCAAAAGTAAAACAACAGCTTGTTCGAATGGGCCATATAAAACTAAACTTGCAAAGGAATTAAAATCCTTAGGTCCGATGGATTCAAATATGAAGAAGAAAAAAAGAGATGGAAGATTGAGTTCCAGAAGTGGGGTAGATCCCCCTACAATTTAATGTATTTGTTACTTTTTTTGAATTGCAGAGGGGCAAGAAAGAAAGAGGCCGCTCTGTATTTGAAAGAGATGGTTAGAGATCAATACATAGATTTCATTGGGCTCATGGAAACAAAGGTGAGTTGTATGGACAGGAAGGATATAGATTGTCTCATAGGAAAATATTGGGAGTTTTTCCATTTCCCGGCTGAAGGTCTTTCAGAGGGTTTACTTGTGCTTTGGAACATGAAGATTGTAAACTTTACAGTTAATGACTCATCTCCCCAAATGATTGTTGGTGATCTTTATATTCCTAATTTGGGAATTTGGAAAGTTGTAACGGTTTATGGAAGTAGATGTTGTAAAGAAAGAGAATCTCTATGGAGTCATCTTGGGAATCATATGGATAATTCTATCCCTTCTATCATTGGTGGGGATTTCAATTGTATATTGAACAAAGAAGAAAAGAGAGGAGGTAAGAGATTTCTTTTCTCCAAAGGACCAAAAGATAGGAAGATGTTTATGACAAACTATGACTTTCATGAAGTG
>NW_021355098.1:0-227 GCF_001605985.2 Dendrobium catenatum | reverse complement strand
TTGCCCCGATCCACGAGGGAGGGACGACGACAGTCTTCGGCTCCCAGGCAAGTCGGCAATGGCATCTTAGGCGGGATGGCAACAACGACAACCGCAGCTCACGGGCGGACGACAGCGACAATGTTCGGCTCTTCGCGCTACTGCTGGCTTCAATGGTGGTAGTAGCACTGCAATAGCGCGGGCGGGACGGCGACAAGCTGGCAACGGCAGCTCGAGCGAGACGGCGG
>NW_021355097.1:0-352 GCF_001605985.2 Dendrobium catenatum | reverse complement strand
CTTTGTATCTCTCTCTCTCTATTTATTTTTTTAATTGCGGGTTATAGCAGTTTTAAGAGTTGATAACATTCGTTAGAATTGAACATTATGTTGAATGTCTTTTTTTTTATAATGAACTTTTCTAGAACTTGACACAGGTTTTAACTCCTACTAAACTAATTTCTAACTTCATCTGCTTATGCTTTACTCAATCATAAAAATTAATTACAAATACATGACAATATGCTTATCTTAAACAGTTATATGCAATTATATGATTACAATAACAAATTTTCCTTCATGGTAGATGCTTGTTTATTATCATTTCTCTTTTTGTTAGGAAAATGAATTTTCTTCTAAATTTCATTCAGAA
>NW_021355096.1:0-297 GCF_001605985.2 Dendrobium catenatum | reverse complement strand
GCTTATATTTTAAATCTTTTTCTTCTTTACTTTTTGCTCTTGTAAAAAAGGGGGATAAATTATTTGTATCGTATTCTTTGGCTTTATTTGATCTGTTTTTGTTTTTTTTTTGTATTTTGTGTTTGATGTATACGTTGTGTGTGTTTATTTTATCTATATATTTCTAAAAATATCTCCTTATTTACACGTGTTCATCAATTCAGGGGGAGTTTAGGATTTTTTTTATTTTGAAAATTATACAAACAATAATTATTTTGCCAACATCAAAAAGGGGGAGATTGTTAAGAGAGTTGTTAT
>NW_021355095.1:0-418 GCF_001605985.2 Dendrobium catenatum | reverse complement strand
TTTGCGGGTTTTACAGCTTCTTATTGCTTCTTAAAGTAACTTTTTAGTATAAAATTTTTAATTTTTATACTAGAAAGCTACTTTAAGAAGCAAAAAGAAAGCCGTCCCAAACGGAGGCTTAATCTCTATTTTTCTATTTAATTGTGCCAAAACATTTTTATCATTAACATGATATAGTTTGTTCTCGGATATTATTGGTTGATTTGTATGAACCTAAATTCATTGAAATTGTTGACCATGTATGTGCTACTAAACTTAAACCCCTTATCTTCATATCAATAATGCCGCTATCAATCATAAAGGAGCTAATCATTTGTTCTCTCTTGTGGTGGATTGGACCTTAAGTTTGGCTTGAATTCTCCCTAAACTTATCCCATCCAACTGGCCACCCATTGATTGGTCCCGGCTTCCACTTATC
>NW_021355094.1:0-524 GCF_001605985.2 Dendrobium catenatum | reverse complement strand
AGATCAATTAAATATATTTTATACTTGAGAGAAAAAAATTTCATATACAATTAATTGTAAAGTAGAACATGTGAAAGTAAACATGTTTTATCTAAAACCTTTTGAAATTTTACTAATGAACTTAAAACTTGTTAAAACTCTCCTCAACGACACAAAAAAGAGAAGGGTTGCAGAGAGGTTTGGGCGAAAAATTTTCGGAGCCACACTTTCAACTCTCTCTCTAGTCTTATCAGTAAGAAGAATATCATCAGCAAAAAGCATACACCAGTGTACAACAACTTCTCGCAAAAGGAATGCAGAGTAAAATTTGAAGTAAAAGGAATTCACCCTCTAGTTCAAATCCATAATATATTTGGAACTTTTGAGATTTTAGCGATTTTCAAATACATTGGAAACTGATCGCCATTGCCACCGCCGACTGCTACCTCCGCCACTGCTGCATACCGTCGCAGCCAACCCTTGCCGCCGCCGTCTATCGCTGGTCACCCTCGCCACCGCCGACGGACGCCAGCCACCCTAGCAAG
>NW_021355093.1:0-331 GCF_001605985.2 Dendrobium catenatum | reverse complement strand
CATAATATAATCCACAAGGTTCTCTCCTGGCTTCTGGGTTTCCACCACTAGGTCACCAACAGTGATATGATGCTTTGCACTGGCAAACCTCTTGACAAACATTGCTTCCAAATCCGTGAAGGTATGGACCGACCCATTAGGCAGTTCAGCATACCAATCAAATGTAATTCCAGATAGACTGCTAAAAAATTATCTGAACAACAGGGCATCACTACCACATGCATTACAACAACTAGCTTTGAAAAGAGCTAGATGTTGTTTGGGATTCCCGATTCCATCAAAATTCTTAAAGATGGGAGGGACGAATCCTTTCTGATAGGGAACCGAATCA
>NW_021355092.1:0-291 GCF_001605985.2 Dendrobium catenatum | reverse complement strand
TGTTGATTTTGTGACTCAACAAATGAAAGAGATAGCTCAGGATTTGGTCCTAAGCTCCAAATAATTCTTGTAATGACATGTTTGGAGACTTGAAAGGTCCCAAAAAATTATGTATGAAAGAGGGGGATTGTTGATTTTATCTCTACAAATAAAGGTTTGGGCTTAGGATTTGGTCCTAAGACTCTAAAGATTCATGTGATAGAATGATTTAGAGCTTTGAGGGTGCTCCAACATATCACACATGAAGGGGATCTTTGTTGGTTTATGTTCCAACAAGAGAGATGAAAGATC
>NW_021355091.1:0-805 GCF_001605985.2 Dendrobium catenatum | reverse complement strand
ATAGGTGTTCTGAACGATGTATGTTTTTCATCTTCAGACGCCATTTTAATTTGGTTGTAGCCCGACGATCCTTCCATGAAGGAGAACATATCATAGTTGGAAGTGTTATCAACTAGGAGCTCTGATACCGGGAGCGGAAAATCATCTTTCGGGCATGCCTTGTTGAGGTCCCTGAAGTCAATGCAGATACGAATCTGACCATTCTTCTTCTTAACAGGGACGATATTGACAATCCAGTCGGCATATTTTTCTTCACGAATAAAGCCAGCATCTATAAGCTTCTTCATCTCTGCAATCACCTGTTCTTCAATCTCCAATCTCATTCTCCTTGGAGCTTGCTTGACGGGTGCTGCATCAGGCTTGATTGCCAATCTGTGGATTGCTACTTCAGGGGATAAGCCGGGCATCTCAGTATATGTCCAGGCAAAGCAGTCCCTGAATTCACAGAGGAGCTCTTTTATTTCTTCTATTTATTCTTCTGGCAGAAGAGAGCTAATGAAGGTTGGGCGAGGGTCTTCCTCAGTTCCCAAGTTGACTTCTTTGAGCTCATCCATCGTAGCAGCTTGTCCACCATCTTTCAGCTCTTCTGGAGCAGGCTCAGCTTCTATGGGTTGATCATCATAATCATCAGCTTCGCGTGTCTCTTCAACACCGCCTTCTTCGGATTCAATTTTCATGCATGTGATTACCCGGCAAGTCTCCTTCCGGAGAAATTTTCGCTTGATGAATTCAATGCCCTTATATGCATCTGTATCTTTCCGTCGTAGCGGACGTGGATTCCTTCCATACCAGAGGCCCAAGCTTG
>NW_021355090.1:0-246 GCF_001605985.2 Dendrobium catenatum | reverse complement strand
GCAGGTGGAGCTCTACGAGTCTTTCGAGGTACGTAGTACTCGGCGTCGTCGTACATAGAGATCTCATGCACGGAGAAGGGCTGGGTATCTCCCGGAATGGTATACTCAACATCATTCCTCAGAAACTTCATACATTGGTGCAAGGTAGAGGGCACCATTCCATACTCATGGATCTAAGGCCTTCCTAAGAGAGCCTTGTATGATGTGTTAGCCTCAATCACATGAAACTTTGCCTCAGTTAGAAAA
>NW_021355089.1:0-248 GCF_001605985.2 Dendrobium catenatum | reverse complement strand
GTGGTGGTAGTCAGTCGAGGTTGGTGGTGGCGATAGCGTCGGTCATCAATGGTGGCCAACAACAGTAGGGAAGGGTTGCGATGGTCGAAGGTGATGGTGATGCCAATGGTTTGCATCAGTGACGGTAGCGGTCGTGAGTGGTGAATAACATCGGCGGTCGGTGGTGTTGGTTGGTGGCCGGTTGTCAGAGCCAGCTGGTAGCCGGCGACCCGGCGACGACAATGGCAATAAATTCATGGTATATTTAA
>NW_021355088.1:0-311 GCF_001605985.2 Dendrobium catenatum | reverse complement strand
AAAATTGGATAATTTAGAAACTTCTGTGAGTTTATATTAAATTTCAATGGTGTTTATTACTAAACATCAACATTTTTTCTAACTCAATCTAATAGTTTAATTAGAGACAAAACCATAAGCTATATAACCCTTACACATATAAATTCAATGCACAAAATACCACACTAAAATCCCCTAAGGATTTAGAGCTGTGGAATTTTAGAATTCATAGGCTAAAATATGACCTAAACACCTCAAAATTGCAACAATGATAGAGGAGGATTCAAATTGACCAAAACAAAATCAAGGATTCTAGGCATACAACAATACTA
>NW_021355087.1:0-1099 GCF_001605985.2 Dendrobium catenatum | reverse complement strand
GAAGGCAAGATGGTGTTGATAAAATCTGCATTCTTATATATTCCTATTTTTCTGTCAACATTCTCTTTGGTGCCTTTGGGAATCTTAAAAGACTTTGATAGAATGTGTAGATCATTTCTATGGAGTAAAAAAAAAAGGAATTAGAGGGCTTCATTATGTTTCCTAGAAGAAATTTTGCCTTCCTAAACAAAAAGGTGGTAGAGGTCTTTTTTCAGCTGCTAATAAAGTTGGGCACTTAAGAGCCAAATTTGCTTTGGAATTCTACACTAAGCAAGATTCTTTACTCAATTGCATTCTCAGAGCTAAATATGGTGAGAACTTATGGGAGAAGCATAAGAAGAATGGTTGTTCTTCAACTTGGAGGATCTTGTGCAATGGGGAAATTTTTCTCACCAATATTGTAAGATGGAGAATATGTAATGGAAATTCTATCGATTGGATGAATGATACTTGGCTGCAAGATAAAAGTTTATCAAAATGGCCAACATTTGTTAGTAACAATGAAGTGGAAAATACTTGCCTTAATTTCTTTATCTCCAATGGTATATGGATTGAGGAGCATCTCAGGTTGTATTTCAATGAAGATCTTGTAGAGATGATTACTAATGTTCCTATCTATCCGGAAGAAGGTAATGATCAAATTGAAATCAAGTGGAAACATACAGATAAATCTATTGCAGCAATGTCACAAGATGCTATTCTCAATATTGAAGAAGATTGCAAACTTTGGAAGTGGATGAAAAAAGTAAAATTAAGACCAAAGGTTGAATTATTTTGGTGGAGAGTTTTCTATGCAGCCATTCCAACTAATTCTTTCCTTTGTCACAGAAAATTATCACAAAATTATGTTTTCCCGAGAGGTTGTAGTGTAGAAGAAAATTCGGATCATTTAACAGCAGGTTACAGCAAACTGAAGTAGGTATTTTGGTGGCTTTCCAAATGGGGATATATTTTTCCTCAACCTGTTAGCTTTGAAGATTGTTTGATAAAATTGCAGCTGCTCTACAAAAAGAATCCGGTCCTTGTAAACATTTATTGCAATGTGGTCTTTTTGACTTGGAAAAGCAGGAATTTATTAATTCATGAAGGAAAAGAAGAA
>NW_021355086.1:0-394 GCF_001605985.2 Dendrobium catenatum | reverse complement strand
GTATTCCATCATCTCCCTCGAGGATCTCCACTTCCGGATTCTCCCTCCCCCTTAATGGGTTCAGAATTCCTCCTCTTGAATGGCCGCCTGTGGCCTCCCTTGTTTCCGATGTCGCCTGATTTTGTTTGTCTTCAAGCATCTTCTTCATCATATTCTCCAAAGCAGTGAACCTCCCCTTCATCTTTTCATGAATGGAAGCGAATTGGTTGTGAAAATCAATAGTTCTTTCCTCTAAATCAGCCTTCAGTTGGCCTATTTCTCCCTCCAGTGCATCAACCTTCTTTCCGGCCATCTTCCCTCCACGACTTTACAAGAAGAACTTCTTGAGGAGGAAAGAAAAATTGCTGAAATTTTCATATTTCTGCCTCCAACAGTCCCAAGACAATGCTCTGAT
>NW_021355085.1:0-6722 GCF_001605985.2 Dendrobium catenatum | reverse complement strand
CGGCGGCGGGTTTATAGGCCGTCGTGATTACGACGGCTCCGCCGGCGGTTACGCCGTCGAGACTCGATAATCGACGGCTTAGCTACGATACACCGTCGGTAATACCGACGGTCTCTAAAACTGCCGTACCGCCGATTTCAACATAACGCGATTATCCGGCGGTTTAAAACCGCCGGTGATAAGTGAGTTTATTCGGCGTTAGACCGCCAGAAAACCGCCAGAATCAACGTGAACCGGCGGTTTTTCCGGCGTCTTGAATCGCCGGTGATAAGTGATTTTTTCCACGGCGGTCTAACCGCCGGAAAAACCGCGGGTAAAGCCCTAATACGAGCCCCCTCGCTGCCGCTTCATTTTCTTTCCGTTTCCTATCTATCTCTCGATCCGCTCGCTCTATCGGCTCCTCCGCTCGTCGTTCAGCCCCGACGACAGGAATCCGAGACGCCGACCCCATTCGACGCCGCCGACCCCAGCCGCGCCCGTCGTCCCACGTCTACCGCCGCCGAGAGTTACTCCGAGCCCGACACCGATCGATTCCGACCCACAAACAAACCGTTTCTCTATTTAAGGTTATTTTTATGGTTTTTCTTTGAATTATTTGTTGATATTATCTTGTTAGTTAATGTTTCTTATACTTAAAAATGTGGGAGAGAGTTATGGTGCATAGTGTTTAGGTGTGCTTGGATTAATGCTTATATTGTTTTTCTCAAAATCAATTTGGATAATGCTTGGTTGTGATGCAATGGAAGTCATATTAGATAATTTTCTATGCGCTGCAATTTCCATTTTTATATGACACAATTATATCTACTTAGTCATCTATACAAGTTTTTGGGACATTTTTTAGGGAAATTCAATTACTTTTTATTTAAATCAAGAATTTTAACATCAACATTTTATTTTTAAAACTTTTAACTTAATTTTATTCTCTCTTATATTAATGATCTTTTCTCTTAGTATAGTAAAGGAAACTTGTGAAGAATATTTAGGAAAAAATATTTTGAGATTTTTTTCCCTATATAAGCCGTGAATGTGCTTAGCAACGAGGATCTCATAAAAGCTGCAATCTAACGGCCTATCATTAACAACACCATGAGTTGTGGGAATTTTATAGATGTGTATCATGATATCTTGATATTATATGAGCTGACCTCATATCAAAAATAGGTTAGTGAGGAGTGGTGGAAGATCTCAAACATCAACATTCAATTATGCCAACAATTCACTCCAAATTAAGAAAGCCAATACAAAAATATTAATGAAGCTCCATTGATTCCGTTTAATGCACCCAAGCATTATATTACATAATATTTATAATTGTTTTCATGAAATTATGTTGTCTGATTATGTGTTATTTAAAATAATTATTTTATTATGAACGTTTATTTATATATATTAATTATAAATTTAAGAGGGTTGTCATAAGTTACACTCTAATAAAAAAATTGAGCTATTTTAGAGATGACCCATAAAAAGAAAGGCACGGATTATGTTATATTAATGGTCATATATAATACATCATTATGATATATTAAATGTAAGTTGTTAGGATCTTCACCTACTATATATATATACTATAGAGGTGAAGGATGCTTGAAAAAAAGGAGCTTACTAGGGCCCAAGTATATGATTATGGATTCATCTTGAGACGAGCATATGAAGCTGAGATATTATTTACCTCATAGAGATAGTGAGAGAGCTAACTATAGAGACCTTGCATCCAATCACATTGTATGAGGTTTATGGATATTTTATCGTCTACTGAGGCGGTCTACAATAAAAAGGAGCATTAGAATGGGTATTCTAGAGATGAAGGAGAGAGAATGAAGAATAGGCTCTTGTAAATAATAAATATTTATTATGAATAATTTGTGATAGTGTGTATATTATGAACTCGGCTTTTTGATATGATATTAAGAATATTAATAGCTTGAATGAATTATTTGCATTCTTAATGTGATGTTATTTGGGTTGTTAATGTGCGATGATCACATTTTATCATCTTTGATATATGTAATATGAACGTGAGAGCTTCTATTCTATCTTTGATAGTGCAGATCGAAGCGGCCTTTACATTAAAATGTTAAAAATGCAAATTTGTTTATGGTCGGAAACTAAGTAGGGATTGGATGGCTTTAACTATTAGTAAAAATGCACTAAAATTTTTGCAAATTATGAACGGTTTTTACTTAATCAACTTTATTTTGGAGTCTTCGTTGTTATTCAGGCTATTTAATATGCTGCTTATGCTATATCTCTTCAAACCGCCGGTATAGGCCATTTTTCCTGTAGTGGGGATTCAAATGGTTTTGTGATTGTGTATTTCGCGGGTCCTTCTAATGCTATTAGTTCCATTCAAGCTAAAATTGAGAGCCTCCTATTTGGGATTCAACTTTGCATTTTTCTTTGCATCACTAATATATGGATTAAAGTTGATGCTATGCTCTTGATCAATTATGTCAACGGAAACATCTCCTTCAATCCTTCTAATTACTATTTGCTTAGAGATATTAAGTATTGGCTTTCTCTCATTACTTATAATAATTATCATTTCTTGAGGTAGGGGAATGTTGTTGCCGACTCCTTGGCTATATTGGGTTGTAACATAACTAATTTTACTTAATACTATGAGCATACTCTCCCTAATGAGATTAATGGTTTGGCTATATTAGATCGGCTGGGTCTCCCCTACATTTTCTTTCAAGTTGTTTGGATTTTGGTATTGTTCTTGCTTTTTATTGGTTGTTTATAAGACCTAATTTTATGGTGCTCTTTTGGTTCTCTTTTGGGTTCCAGGTCTTTTTTCTTTCTAAGACGGAAGCTCATATCTTTTGGGCCTTTGTTGTTTGGACTATTATCTTGTTCTCTTTTTTGCTGGTTATTTTTTACTATTGCAGTTTGTGGAGGAATAGCAATGATTGGAACTCAAATCTTATTAGTTTAACCCCTTATTACTGCTCCCTTATCCTTGGTTGTAGCCTTATGGGAATTGTGTGTTTTGTTACTTCCTACATGATTTCCATGGAGTATTTGGTTTTGTTCTACCAGTTTTTGGCTAGGTTGCTACTCTTCCATTTTGATGAGTATACTAAATTGGGTTTTGAGCTAGTACTACTAAGATAATACTATCACTTTTGGTAGTCTCGGGTGTTAAGTATCATGCGTTAACCAATTTCCTTGTATATTTATATGCTAACTCTCTATAGTTCAGTTGGTTGGCGGATCTAGGGATTATATATGAGTGGCATTTGGGGTTATACCATGAAGGTGCTAGTACTACACACCTGAGCTATGCTCCTACTAATTACATAAGTCTTCTGGAATATACCTGTCTCCCTTTTCTAAGGTTAAAAAAGCTGGTTTTCAAATTATCTTGAACTATATCAGTTGCGGGTGTATTTTGTGGGATATTTTGTATTGGTTTGCTAACATTTTGAGCCATTATTGTTGTTATCTTTACCTGATCTCCTATGATCGCTTTAATTTTATTCATCTCAGTCTCTTTCATAGACTGTGTGGGTTTATGAGTACCCTAGAGTGGCAAGTGAATCTTGTGTTTGGTGGCTTCTTGGGTTTTACTTTCATGAGCGTTAATGGAAGTCCATTTCAGTTAGGTAATCTTAATTCTATGAATTTTTTTTTGGCCGGTTGAATTTAAACATAATTATTGTTATGTAAGAAGTGTGGGTTTGGCTATTCATTCTGGGCCTCATACTTCTCCTTACTTATGTATATGGAATGTCCTGTTTGCTTTTTATTGTCATAATTGCATTGTGGATGGTAGTATTTTTTTTGGTCATTTCAAAATCTGTATCCTTTTGTGTTTAAAATTAACTAGTTATAATTCTACATATTTCTTCACATATTCTTGTTTATTTAGCAGTCTGATTCTCTTGCAAGTTAAAGGGGTTGAGATTTTGGAGTTTAGCTAGATTTTTATAGGAAGACGGTGCCGAAAGTAAATTCCTTTTCTTCCTTTTTTTGGGTCCTATTTCTAGTAGGCATAGAATGTTATTAAGGGATTTTGTATTCTCTAGAAGATGGAACCATCGGCTTATAGTTTTTCTTTTGATTTGTTTTGTAGCTCTTTTGAGTAGTAACGAGCTAAAGGTTCTCTTTAAAGATATTGTAATCTTTACCTTAATAATTAACATGGCCATTTGCGGGTATCCAGAAAAAAAAAAAAAGATAAACTAGAAATTTTTTTAAAAACATATGTTGACATCTAATTGGGGTTAAACTCAAACCTAACACCCTTAGTGACATTATAGTCCCTAGGAATTAAATTCATCTTAATTGGAGTTCATTATATTAGTTAATTAACAAACCTAAATTTTAGCCCTTATTTTGAGGTTGAATTTTGCAAAATTCATAGTTAATTAAAAAAAATAAAAATTACAAAAAAAGTTTAAATAACTTTAAATCAATAGTATAATAAAGGAAAATTAAAATCAACCTCTATATTTTATAAAAAGTACATCTTAATTTATAATTAAAAATTAATTAATATATAATTAAATATTAATCCAATTAATCCCAAACTTTTAAGGATTTATCCATAAATTATTTCAAACCAATGGTATCAACTACTAAATATTTGAGATTGATTTGATTAATCATAATCCAAACCAAGTTCTTTTTCTAAGGAGGGAATTAAGTAAATAATTAAAAATTTAAGAGATATTAATAAATCACAAATCAATTAAATCAATTCAGTTAAAATTTGAGAACCTTAAAATATATTTAAAATATTAAAATCAATACAATTACTTAACTTACCTTACTTACACTCAAGTCAATTAAACTAAATATCCTTAACTTAAAGTTAAAACACTTATCCACCTAATTAGATTATTAAATCAAATCATGAAGCCTTTATGCATATGCTCAAATAACTTCAAATTTAAATAACTTAAACATCAAACCACTTAGGATATATCAAATCCACAAAGACAATCTCTAATTATAGAATTTGTTTGATAAGACAACTAACTCAAGCCTTAAACTCGATTGGTAGTGTGTTTTGGTGTTATGAAGATGCCTTTACATTGAGGGTATCCTTTATATGTTTGTTTACATTCTATACTCTGGATATCTTACCATGCATGGTTATTTTCCTATCAATGCACTTCAAAATTTTTAAATTACATGTACATTCCTTACACCCATACATACATTACATTTATTTAATCGTATGGCTTTTTTTTTTTTGTTGCGGGTTAAAAAAATATAAATGCAAAAATAAAGGTCTATATTGTATATATAGATTGATTTGTAAGCTCAAAGAGTTGTGAAAGGTTAAAGGTGATTTGCTTATACACATCTAGGACTCAAAAAGGAAATGTCTTCTCTTCCTTTAACAAACATTATCTTTTGGAACTTCATACGATACTTGGAGCCACAAGATAATGAGCAACCAGATTTAAAATCTGTTTTACTCATATGAGTAGAAATCCAAGCCTATTGTGGTGGAACAATTGAATTTTAATTTATGCATCACTTCATACATCATACATGATCTAAGTTAGATATTTTTTTCAAATTAAAGAGCAAGATTTTGTGGATCTTTAGTGTAGATCTTGAACTCTTTCTTACGAGTTTTTATTAGTAAGGCAATTTTGGTCGTGGTTGGCTGTCAGCCCGGTGTAGTCGATTGAGATTTTTTGGTAGGTGTCTTATTTGTTTAAGATTTATTATTATGTGTGGTAAATTGTTCTTTGATTTGTTATGATATGATAGTTTTTTTGCATTGATATTTGGAGAGAAGATTTTCTTAATAAGGGATCTCTTATTGTTCCAGAATGAGTTGGGTGGGGTTTTTCCTTGTAGATGCAGATTTTTTTATTTAGAAGTATTTTCAGTGAAGGGTTTGTTGATCCTCTATCTTTATTTGAGGTATATAATTCTTCTATTGAGGATTAGAATTCAATTTTTTTTTTCTAAATGTCTTGTCTGATCCAGGTTGTCATCATCTTGGATGGTTTCTATGGGATTTCGAGTAGTTTTGATGGCATCATATATGAGAAGCGATTCAGACTTAATGTACGACCTATGTGGTATTATAATAGACCCACATAGTGTGGCTAGAAGATCAATCGAGGAAATAAAGGAACAATTAAAGGAGAGTATTAGATAGATAAATGAATTAGAATTTACATAGAAATTAAAAATAAATTTTCTAGAAATAGAAATATTTGGGAATATTATTATGGTAGATATTCGTTCATGTTTGTAGAGTGAAAAGGAAAATGTTAAAGGTTAATTAAAAACCATAAATGTTGAGGTTAATGAAGATGTTATAGTAGATTCAACATAACAACCCATAGAAAAATTAAATCAAAAAGATGAATATAATCTAAGAATGGAAAATAAATTAGAAGTGATGATGGATATGATGGTTATCACGCATGGTAAAGGATCACCTATTTTAAATATGCATACTTAGTCACTGCCTAATGATTCAGCACAAATAAATAGTAAAAGTAAAATAATTAATAAAGAAGAAATAAAGAATAAATTGATAAAATTTGAAAGATGGTTTGTATAGTATATGGATACTAAAGAAATGATAGAGCAATGGGTTAAAGAGGCTTTATCAAAATCTTATGGTGCCTCATCTATTTTAAAGGAGACCATAACTACTAGAATATGACTTGGTTCCCTATCTGAAAAGGGTGGTACAACCATTGTTCAAAAATTTTTATGTTATGGGTAATCCTAAATAT
>NW_021355084.1:0-315 GCF_001605985.2 Dendrobium catenatum | reverse complement strand
AGCCACGTTTGTAGTGCAATACTCGGAGGGCGCCTCCTGGAAGTGGACGTAGGTTGAGTTGACCGAATCACTATAAATTTATGTGTTATTATTTTCTTGCTTCATCATTTTAATTTTCGCATTTATTTTTCTCGTGGAGTGAGTTTGGTTTATGTGATTTTTGTTCTTTGTGAAAAGAATTTCTTAAAATTCCAATTCACCCCCCCTCTTGGTTAGCTTGGGCGTAAGTTCATAGGGCTTAACATCCCTAATGAACTTTCATTTAGTGTACGAAATCTCTGCCATTAATCATTCGATCAACGATGGAGATCTCAT
>NW_021355083.1:0-435 GCF_001605985.2 Dendrobium catenatum | reverse complement strand
TCACCAAATACCTACAACTGAAATCAAAGCACGGTACAGAAACAATATGCATGTCCATCAGTCAATTCATTGCAGTCACTTACACATTATCATTTGAATCAATGCAGAATCAGAAATCAATACATAAACAGTAATCAGTACAGAAATGGTAGTCAATGCGTAAACAGTATCGATACAGAAACAGTAAAATCCTCAATCGGCAATAGAAGAATCAATAAATAATATAAAAGTCCATAAAGCTCAATGAATCAATACGTATGTCAAATCTTTATAGTAGTCGTCACTATCTATGACATCAGTCAATTTTGTAGACAGTTAAATTTTTAAAGAAATCTTGGTATCGGTAGTATCAATCAAATCAATTAATAAATCATCGTTTCAATAATATCAAATATCAATCGTATAAAGATAAATCATTGGTTCAATAATATCAGT
>NW_021355082.1:0-280 GCF_001605985.2 Dendrobium catenatum | reverse complement strand
CATGATGTAATTCTATTCTCTATTTTCTATATGATCCAAAATGAAATGATATCTAATGTCAATATGCTTTGTGTGAGAATGTTGAATAAGATTTTAGAAATACAGATTGCATTAGTGTTATTGCTTATGATATGGGTAGTTCTTACAAAAATTCTAAGGTCAAGGATTTGTTGCTTTAGTCGTAAGACTTGAGCAACACAAGTGCCTAGAGCTATATATTTCTCTTCAGCGATGGATAAGGCTATATAATTTTATTTTTTACTAGACTAGGAAACTAAGA
>NW_021355081.1:0-226 GCF_001605985.2 Dendrobium catenatum | reverse complement strand
AACCTATGATCATATAGTACGAATAGTTCATAAAAGTTTGAGTTCATTGGGGATGAATAGTAAGTAGCCATTTCGTACTCTAGACGTCATCTATACGAAGATAACTTCGTACAGTTAAAATAAGACTTAGAAAATTTTCATGTCATGGTTTAATTAACTCCGTACATGAGGAACATTCTGGACAAATTGTCCTGTACGATCCATTATTATATAGTATGATTAGTTT
>NW_021355080.1:0-343 GCF_001605985.2 Dendrobium catenatum | reverse complement strand
AAAAAGATGTTTGAGACCAAGATGATACAACAGGAATATCAATTTTGAGAGGCAAATAATCATTAGAATAGTGAGGGATATTTCATGATTTTTTGCAATGACAGGTAAAATTTATCACAGTGATTAGCCCATGTGATAAATCTTATGGTTCTAAAAGAGAGAAATGAAAACTTGTGGATCTATACGTAATGGATCCTGAATCTTTGAGAGCCGTTAGTAATTTTCAAATTTTTGATCAACCTTAAATATGAAAACCTCTAGGTTGAGTTGGTTTCATGGTTAAGATGCCTTTATTGTGATGCGGCGTGACATGAAGGCCATGGTTTTAATCATGAAAAAGGTC
>NW_021355079.1:0-284 GCF_001605985.2 Dendrobium catenatum | reverse complement strand
TCGTTGTCTTTTTACACCCTCTAAGTGTCGGCAAAGAACCATCGTCCTTTTATACCCTCCAAGTGTCGGCAGAGAACTGTCATTTGTTCACACTCTCTAAGAGTAGGCAGAGAACCTTTCATTCTTTTACACCCTCCAAGAGTAGGCAGAGAACCTTCGGCTGTTCACACTCCTCGAGTGTCGGCAGAGAATCAGATCTCCTTCAAAGATCTTCTCACGAGAAATCTAGAATGACAAGAGAAAAGAGTGAAGTAATCATAAATTATAAATGGAGATTCTTACCT
>NW_021355078.1:0-252 GCF_001605985.2 Dendrobium catenatum | reverse complement strand
AATTTTCTTTTTCCCTTTCTTGAGTCAATTGTAACCACTGAAGTGTTCTGATGCTAAGTAACCCTACACACACACTTGAGTGATTTTTCTGTCTGACTTAGAATTTTTGTTTTTACTCACATCATCCCGGACAATATTATTATCGTCCTGGACGATCGGGTTCAAAACAGAAACCCTAATCAAGACATCTTGTTAAGGCAGCCATCATTAGCCAATCGGTCTGGATGATACTTGTATCAGCTAGGCCGATAG
>NW_021355077.1:0-321 GCF_001605985.2 Dendrobium catenatum | reverse complement strand
TTCTCTGTCTTCTTTTGGAGGAAGCAAAAGGAGTTGGGTTCTCTGCCTCACCTAGATTAGTGGAAAGGAGGTTTATAAAGGCATCTCTATCTTTTT
Organism: Dendrobium catenatum; assembly: GCF_001605985.2. Classification (NCBI taxonomy): domain Eukaryota; kingdom Viridiplantae; phylum Streptophyta; class Magnoliopsida; order Asparagales; family Orchidaceae; genus Dendrobium; species Dendrobium catenatum. The sequence goes on along the minus strand of NW_021355077.1, from coordinate 225 downwards.
TTTGGGGGTGGGGGGGGAGGAGAGACACTGAGTTTAGTGCAATACTTGGAGGGTACCTCCGGGGAGTGGACGTAGGTTAAGTTGACTGAACCACAATAAATTTCTGTGTTTTTTATTACTGCTTTCGTATTTAATTTCCGTATATTGATTTCTGTGGTGAATCTTGTTTTTTGTTTTAAGATTGTGTTTTTATTGAAATATTTCTTAAAATACCATTTCAATCCT
>NW_021355076.1:0-200 GCF_001605985.2 Dendrobium catenatum | reverse complement strand
TTTCAATCGTCCTGATTATCACCCTGAATACAATCTATCTGATGTAGATCGTCCAGGCCATCGTCCTGGCCGATCATTCAATCGTCCCGGACGATGTGATCATATCAATCAACAATTAATGCTTTCCAAAGATACCATATCAATTTAGGCATGATTGAGTTATATCGTCCTGGATGACAATAATATCGTCCTGGCCAATT
>NW_021355075.1:0-296 GCF_001605985.2 Dendrobium catenatum | reverse complement strand
ACATGTTCATCCCAGGATGAACTGAACCGACTTACGTCAGTTGGTTACGTCCTGTAGAATTTTTGGGAATCAACATATGTAATAACCGTTTCGTACCAGACGAACATAGTTCATACGGGATGATGAGTGTGTACGAACATAATTCATACCAATATACATTAGGTTCATTTCCGACACTTTAAGTAAAATTGTCCAGGATGATCCACGATCGTATGGGATGATCCACTATGCACATAATTGAAAACTTACAGTTTTTGAGAGGTTTTTCTTGTCTTTTGTATATATAGTTCAAATTA
>NW_021355074.1:0-885 GCF_001605985.2 Dendrobium catenatum | reverse complement strand
TGAAATTTAAATTAAGAGCATACTTGTGAAATAAAAGGATGATAAGCTTTAGGAATGATATAACCCCTAATCCAATAAGAAATTGCATTGGTAATAGTGAACTTCAAATATTAGACTAGACCTATAAAAGAGAGAAATTTAACTTTCCAACCCTTAGGTAGAGCAGAAATTTTGTTCAGTAGGGGTTGGAAGTGAGTACAATTTAGCCTATTATTGGAAATAGAGAGGCCAGATAAGTTGAGGAATCTATTGATAAATCCCAGGAAAGATCAAAATTTCAAGGGCCGTAGAAGCATTCCTAGCAAAATGATAGAACTCTTGTTAGGTTTTATATGAAGGTCAGAGGAAGCATCAATGAGGTTAAGTGAATTATTGAGGTTGGAAACATTAGAAATAGAGGTAGAACCAAAGATTAGAAGATCACCTACATATATTAAATGATTGATGTTAACTCCATTGTAGATAATGCTAAAAAAACTAGGGGACTGGAGACAGTATGAGAGTCCATCCATGGTAAAAAAAATTAATATAGGGGAGATGGAGAAACCTTGACAGAGACTAGAAGAAGACTTGAAAATACCCTCAAGGGAGCCATTCAAGAAGATAGAAATAAACTCCAGAAATATAGCCTTTGATCCACTTAATAATTAACTTAGGAAAACCTTTCGATCTTTATTTGTTTCAGAGAAAATCTCTTGAAACAAAATCAAACACCTTCATGATATCCAATTTAACACTAAATAAGTTTTTCCCTATTTTAAATTCTTTATTGATTTTAGAATTCAAAAAAATATTATTAGTGGAACACCTTTTAGAGATAAAACCCTACTTGATGTTCATGAAAGATATAAGGAAATACTAGTTTTAATCTATTAGTAAGCAACT
>NW_021355073.1:0-306 GCF_001605985.2 Dendrobium catenatum | reverse complement strand
GATGTGAGATTTTCACTGATCGTAAGAGCCTGAAGTACATTTTCACAGAAGGATCTGAATTTGAGACAGAGAAGATGGCTCAAGTTGATCAATGACTATGATTTAACTATTCAGTATTAGCCTGGTAAGACTAATGTGGTAGCTGACGCTCTGAGCAGGAAATCTTCTAGATTATCAGGTTTGCAGCTTATTTTTGATGATTTCCTGATTCGAGACATGGAGCGCTTGCAGTTGGAGGTGATTTCCTCCAGTGATTTGGATTGGGCTCATATGAGTATTCAGTCTTCTTTGGAACCAAGGATTCAG
>NW_021355072.1:0-298 GCF_001605985.2 Dendrobium catenatum | reverse complement strand
CGCTTGGAGTTGATTTTCCTGAAATGTTAGTACACATTAGAGAAAAAATAAAACTTTCAAAAAGTGTTAAGAGTAAAACAATAATATTTGAAATCACCAAAATAATACAAGTTGCAAGAATGTAAAACATGCAAATAGCAACTCTCTCTACACTTTTATAATACATTGACTCAAGAAAAGATAAAAAATAGAATCTTATAAAAATCAATCATATACAACCCAATCCTGAGCCTCGATCCTTTGTTAGTGACTGAAGTATGTTGTACCTAAAATGTTAGTATCCATAGAATATATATGC
>NW_021355071.1:0-1255 GCF_001605985.2 Dendrobium catenatum | reverse complement strand
CCAGGATAAATAGGTAGGAACTTTATACTATTTGAAACATCCTCTGAACTTCATTTAATTTATCAAATTCTTTCATGACTGAGTACTTGAGTGCTTTATTTTTATGATTTTTGGTTGAGATGAGCTTTGATTCTCCTTAAGTAGATAATCAAGTAAAAGGAAAGCCATGCCTCAGCAGATAATTGAGGTGTTTAGTGCTTCATTGGTTGCTCTTGACTGTGAAAATCTCAAAGAAGCAACTTAGTAAGTTGCTTTCTTTTTTCCTTGGTTGGAAAATATTTCTGATTGACCTGCTCTGCTTTCACCATAATTATGGAATGTCTGTCTGGTTTCAGGCTAGTTTTTGATTTGGTAAGGATTAAATATGTAGCTGTAAATTTCTTTATTTAGCTCTCTGAATTAGCTAAACTATTTAGCTTGTCTGCCCAAAGTAGTTAAGATAAGGCTAATGATGGCTTAATCCTATTCTACTTGCCATTTGGTTAGGATAATCTCTATGGTTTAGTGAGTATTAACATCATCCCTGATATCAAACACTAATGCTAGCTTGCTGCAATTCTGTTGATTCTTCTATGTTGTTTGAAATAATATGTTCATAGTTCACACAAAATAAGAGCTATTTTTATAAATCAGTTCATATGCTCTTGAAGTTATAGAGAAGAAGATGCACTTTCAAAATGGTGAAAAAATGAAGTCTAAATCTTATGCATGCTAATATACTGAATATGTTATACCAAAGATTTGCCTTACTCCTTCAGAAATCAATTCATATGCTCATCAAGTCTTAGAGATGGTGTACTTGCAAAATGGTAAAAAAAAAGGAAGTTTAAGGCTTCTTTTGGGACTGCTTTCGTATTGTTATAAGGCTTCATTCGGAACAATTTTTTATTGTTTCACTTTTCATATGGCAATCACAATTTTTGTTTGATCATTACTTTTTTACAACTTTTAATAAAGTTTTGTGCTAAGAAATTGCTTTCTATAGACACTTTAAAAGAACTGGTTTCCGTACAATAGCTTTACAATCACTTTTATAAAAAGTTGTAACCATCCCAAACGGATCCAAAATCTTTTTTTTTTTTTGGACATTTAGGCCATTTAAGGCAAACTCACACACACAACGCATACACTGACTCGAACGGTCGAACCCTGAACCTCTTAGTTGGAAGCCTAAGCTCTCAACCAATAGGCCAATGAGAGTTGTGTATCCAAAATCTTATGCATGCTAAATGACCGTGTTTGAGCAAAGATTTCC
>NW_021355070.1:0-218 GCF_001605985.2 Dendrobium catenatum | reverse complement strand
CTCCTGAAGGTAAATGTGTCGAAATCGCTGCTGATGTTCCCATCAATCTGCCAAAACCTAGATAAAATATATCCGATTAATATATTTATTATAAACTATCTTAGTATGGATCTCCTCATCCCGGTCACTAGTAAGAAACCTACACTTAGTAATGTCTACGAATAATACCTTGATAGTGACCAGGAGATAATGCATCTGCTGCTGATATATACTGGCAC
>NW_021355069.1:0-291 GCF_001605985.2 Dendrobium catenatum | reverse complement strand
ACCAGGACAATTAAAATTGGTTTTAAACTAATCGTCCAGGACGATCGTGAGATCAGCCAGGACAATATAACCAATTTTCTTCTGATCGTCCAAAATCATCCCAAGCCGTTGAGCTGAATTTGAACTAAACGGCCAGGATGATATGCCTATCGTCCTGGACGATAATGTCGGCAATTTGCATTAATGAGCTCATTTTGAGATCTTCTATTTAAGCTTTGGCATGGCAACTTTAGTAAGTGTCTTTGGAAGCCATTATAGCTTCGTTCTTGTGGGGGAAACTTGAAGAGAGTG
>NW_021355068.1:0-590 GCF_001605985.2 Dendrobium catenatum | reverse complement strand
AACTGATCTTAGGAAACCCATCTGAAGGTGTTAGAAATAGGTATATCCTTAGAAAAGAAGTTAACCATGATGCCTTTATCTCAATGATTAAACCACAAATATAAATCAAGCACTATCTAATGAATTATAGATGCTAGCCATGCAATAAGAACTGATTCAATTTACTAGAAAATATATTTTGAAGCTAGTTGAAAGACCTAAGGACCAGAGTATTATTGGAACAAAAGGGGTTTTCAAAAATAAGATGAATTACTCTAGTGTATTGGCTAGAAATAAAGCAAGATTAGTGGCTAAGGGGTTCAACCAGATAGATGGGATTGACTTTAAAGAGGCTTTTGCCCTTGTAACTAGACTAGAAGCAATAAGGGTGCTACTAGCATTTACCTGCTTTAAGGGATTCAAATTATAACAAATGAAAGTTAAGAGTGCCTTTCTTAATGGGGTAATAAAAGAACATGTGTAAGTTGAACAACCCCGAGGCTTTAAAAATTAATAATTTCACAATCATGTGTTCAAATTTAAAAAGACATTATATTAACTAAATCAACCACCTAGAGCATGGTATAAAAGGCTAAGTACATTCTTATTGG
>NW_021355067.1:0-436 GCF_001605985.2 Dendrobium catenatum | reverse complement strand
CAAGTATTGTCCATACCACCGGATGCTTAGTCGCCCTATTGAGGACTGTGTTGTGTTCAAAGATTGGTTTGAGAGGAACTACACCCAATGTAACATTATAATTCCTACGGAATACTTGGTCGATCCAGAAAAAGCTTCAAATAAAACTATTTCAGGTAACCCTCTTAACTCTCCTTATTTTGTTGAAGATGGTTGGGACATTGCTTTGTCCTAGGCACTTAAAAGTCGATTAACAAGTCTTTTCATCTTTCTCAACAGCTGACTATGATAGCCCAGGCCCCGACGTGGAAGGTTGACCTGGACTCTTCACAGGAGGATGTTGAGCCACTTTCCTCTCCAGTAGTTACAGGAATTACTGTCAAATGTTTAAAAGAAAAGGAAGTTGATTTTGTATAGAGAAAATGTGTAGATGAGAGATGTATTAGGATGGCGGATG
>NW_021355066.1:0-356 GCF_001605985.2 Dendrobium catenatum | reverse complement strand
AAGGCTAATAGCACTCTAATGGCTTCCAATCTAGCTATATAGGGGCAAAAGTCTCCTCAAAGTCTATCCCTTCTATTTGATTGTACCCCTTAGCTACCAATCTTGCTTTATTCCTCACCACCACTCCTGAATCATTCACTTTATTCTTAAAGACCCACTTTGTCCCAACTACACTTTGTCCCTTAGGTCTTTCCAAAAGCTCCCAAACATCATTCCTAACAAATTGATTCAATTCTTCTTGCATTGCTAAAATCCAAAACTCATCAGAAAGGGTTGGTTAATGATGGTGGGTTCAATCATAGAAATAAAGGCAGAGTGGTTCACCTCCTTCCTAAGTCCATATCTAGTCTTAAATC
>NW_021355065.1:0-222 GCF_001605985.2 Dendrobium catenatum | reverse complement strand
GGAAGATGTGGTGGGGATTTCTTGAGGGAGAAGAAGAACGAACCATATATATGCGGAAAGTAAAACCACTAACCTCAACACCACATTTACTAGAACACACAAAGAGATATTGAGAAATTTCATGAACTCACAAAGAGATCAACAAGAGAAATAAATTTTATTCCATCAATAATCCTCATACATAAGAAAATGACCATATATATAGGCCTCAAAATGATAAAT
>NW_021355064.1:0-1578 GCF_001605985.2 Dendrobium catenatum | reverse complement strand
TCAACTCATAATTTTCAGTTTTTTTATTACCATTGATGATCTTCTCATTCAGGATACGAAAAGATTAGAGCTAAAGGTGATCACTCCTCCTAATTGAGATTTAAGTATTCCATTTCAAATGATTATACAACCATCACTGCAAGAAATTATTCATGATGTTAAAAATTAGATGCAGAATATTGATAGTTGATTGATCAAATCCTGTCTAGTAAGAAAACTAAAATGTTAATATCTGGTTCTAATATCATTCTTTGTAAGAATAAGTTATGGGTTACTATTACTAAAAAATTAAGATGAGAGAACCTACATGAGGTATGTTATTTGTGTTGCACGATATATTTAGGGAGCAATAAAATGTATAGTGATATGAAAGGTGTATTCTGGTGATCAAGTTTAAAGACGGATGTAGCTGATTTCATTTCAAAGTATTAGGCATGCTAGTTAGTGAAGGCCAAACATCAGTGATTGGAAGGTTTTCTACAACTATTGCACATTTTATAATGGGAGTGGGATGAAATAATGATGAATTTTTCTATGAGATTTCTTAGATCAAGGCAATGTCATGATGCCATCTGGGTTTTTATGGTTTGTCTAACAAAATATGCACATTTTATTTTGATATGACATAATTATTTAGTGTACATGTTGGCACGGGTTTATGTATGAGAAATTATTTTCCTACATGGAATACTAAAGGTGATAGTTTTTAATAGAGATGACAATTTTACCTCCAGGTTGTAGAAAGACATTCAACAAGGTTTGTGTTCTAGATTACACTTCATTATAACTTTCCATTTGTAAATCAATGGATAATCTGAGAGGATTATTCAAGTATGGATTTGTATTCTAGACTTTGGTGGAAGCTGTGAGGATCACATTCATTTGATTGAATTTGCCTACAATAATATTTTTCAGTCAAGTATAAGTATGACCCCTTACAAAGCTCTATGTAGAAGAAAGTATAGAACCCCACTTTCTTGGACAAAGGCAAGGGAGAGGAGTCTGATTGGGTATGTCTTATTTTATGATGCTACTAAAAAGATCCATTTGATCAGAGATGGATTAAAAGCAGTGCATGATAGGAAGAAAAAATATTTTGATGAGACACTACAGGAAAAACGTCGAAATCCGGCGGTTAGCCTATATTCACCGGCGATTTTTTTAACTACCAGCGGCTTTACGGCGGGTTTTGTGCCGCCGGAAAAAATCGCGTAGGAAACTATCACCGGCGGTTTATGTAGCCGGCGCTTTTCCGACGGTTCCGACCGCCGGTTTCAACCGGATTTTATGCCGGCGATTTTCCGGCTGTGACGCCGCCGGCTATTTGACCGACGGCCTACCGGCGATCGGTTTACCGACGGTTTGCCGGCGGTTTAGTTAGCCGTCGTATTTTTTTAAAACCGCCGGCCTTCGCTGGTAGACCGCCGGTTAATTAACCGGCGAAAGCCGGCGGTCTAACCGTCCGTATTTCCGGCGGTCTAAACCGCCGGATGTCCACCGTAGAACCGCCGGTGGCCGTCAGTAATCGCCGGTAATAAACTAACGGTGTAATGCCATTACCGGCGGCTGGCAATTGGC
>NW_021355063.1:0-305 GCF_001605985.2 Dendrobium catenatum | reverse complement strand
AACAACAAATGATAGAACAACAACACATCCACAGTGATGATCGTCATAATAAAAATCATTCACCTACTCCAACTAAAACACTAAAATTTTAACCACAAGGCCAAAAACAAAACAAAAAAACAAAAGTGGGGGAAAGAGCGCGAGCCAAATGCTGCTAATAAATACGAATAATGCAGTCTTAGTAAACCATTCTAACATAAGAGATACAACAGCACATCAATGAGCCATTCATGGCCTTTTCTAAGGCTTCTTATCCTTCAACGGGCCCTTAGGCACTTTACTTAAGACCTTAGCATCGAATACAG
>NW_021355062.1:0-277 GCF_001605985.2 Dendrobium catenatum | reverse complement strand
GTCTATATTTGGAAAGTTTGTAAATGAATCCAAATAGAAAATTAAATTAATTTGGATTTCTTTAAAGCTTATCCTAGTCATCCTGCCATGGTTGGAAACCTCTCTCCCTCTCTCCCCAATTCCCCCTCTCTCTAGCCATACTGCTGGCCCCCCTCTGATGTGGGCAAAAGATATAGGGAGCCTATACCCTTCGCCCACAAAAGAGACGCGACGGACTTCTAACGACGAAATTGAGGAGGTGAAAAGAGACGATCACAATAGGGAAGAACAAACTCTT
>NW_021355061.1:0-284 GCF_001605985.2 Dendrobium catenatum | reverse complement strand
CCGATGCCGGACTTCTACCGGTTATTGGACTTCGCTGAACGTCTATGCGAAGATGAATTTCTTTCCATTGTTGGACTTCTACCTGACGTTGTCCTTCTGATCTTCGTCGTCAGACTACAGTCTTCCGACCTCCGTCGCCAGCCAACTATGGTTCTCCTGACTCACGTCGCCCGTCGACTACAGTCTTTCATACCTTTGTCGCCCGTCGACTACGGTCCTCCTGACTTACGTCGCCCGTCGACTATAATCTTTTAGACCTCCGTCGCCAGCCGATTACGGTCCTC
>NW_021355060.1:0-270 GCF_001605985.2 Dendrobium catenatum | reverse complement strand
TAATCCTCTCCCCCATGATTTCTCTTCATTCATAGAACCCATGTCTAAAATTTCATGCGAAGCAGATCTTTCCCAAAGTTAGGATTTAACTATAAGTAATTTAAAATTAATTTAAAATACCTATTGATATAACTCTATATAGATTTCGTAAAAATAACATATTTGAAAGATAGGTTGATTCATAATACATATAAGTATGGGAAAGATTCACTGATCACTCAAGCGAAACTTCAAAATGATTTGAAAATAGTTTGTATCTTGAAAATAATT
>NW_021355059.1:0-219 GCF_001605985.2 Dendrobium catenatum | reverse complement strand
GTCAGTGTCTGGGAAGGGAGGCATAAGGGGCCAGAATTCGTTGAAATTCTGTCAATGTCAGGGAATCTGTTCTGTCTTTTGATCTGTTCTGAAATGATATGATTTTTGATTTCCGTATGATATAAGTTGATCTGATTTGTATGATTATGATTCTGATCCGATTCTGACACGCTTATGTTCTATTTTGATCTGTTCTGATACGATCCGATGCTGATTTTC
>NW_021355058.1:0-222 GCF_001605985.2 Dendrobium catenatum | reverse complement strand
ATCCTAATTAGACTGAATAGAGGACTTTACTTGCTTTCCTAATTGACATGCATCACAAAGGTGGTCCTTAGTAATGTCTAGTTTTAGTATACCTCTCATTAAGTTCTTTTGGGTAATCCTTTTAAGGTTTTTCATGCTAGAATGGCAAAGTCTCCTATGCTAAAGCCATGACTTATCATATACAATTTTCAAATAAAAAGCAGTAGGAGATTGAATATAATT
>NW_021355057.1:0-289 GCF_001605985.2 Dendrobium catenatum | reverse complement strand
AGTATTGTTATTGAATGAGTGAACATCACCATTTTGACAATATTGAGTAGCTCTTAATAGCGTGGTATTAGTTGCTTGCTGTGTACTTTGCATATCCAATTTCATTTTAGCAATTACCTCACCCTGTTCTTGAACTTATTTTTCCATTTTTTCGAAAGCTTCCTTGTAACCTTTTATTAATCGATAAGAACTACTTCGATTTGGGATTTCTCCCCATGCAACATAAGGAGTTACACCAACTCCATACATGCAAACTCTTCCGACCTTGTCATTTCCAAGAACTTTTGAG
>NW_021355056.1:0-908 GCF_001605985.2 Dendrobium catenatum | reverse complement strand
GACACACAATAAAGAGTATTATCAACCAATGAATCATGTCAGTATGCTATGCTATGTTGTATTAATAATGATGCCAGTACGATTTCAATTATACTATCGAATAATTCACTGTACTATTAATCAATTCAAATATATTATCATGTAAATGCAATAATGAGTGTAACATCTTTTTCCACCCATTTATTAGCCATTTGGTATCAATCTTAATCAGGCCTAGTAGTTAATTACTTGGTATCAGTCAACCCCAATTGTCACACAGTTGGATAAAAGTCTTAACTATATATGCCCAACTGTGAACCAATTGGTATTGGTCTATCATAATTATTGCCAGTTGTGTATCAAACTTAATTAGGCTCAACTATAAACAAATTGATATCAGTCTTTATGTATCATATTAACAAACATCCTTTCATCATGTAAATACTACTTTTTTGTCAATGTCATGCTTGAAATGTATGAAATATTGTAATTCATAAAATATAAAAAAATCTAACAAATTTATGCACTACACATTTACTTCAAAAAACCATAACTTCCAATTTAACTGATGAAAAATAAATGTATTCTTATTAAAATGTTCATATTGATAAGATCTATCACATACCAAAAGTTATGTAGTGAAACTTTTACCAATAAAAAATTATCCTAATTTTTTAGTAACAATAATATAAATTTAATCAGAAAAATATCAAAAATATAAAATTATTGAAATAAAATATAGAGTAATTATTCCTTATAGTGAGATGAGCAAATTTTCTAGTTGGGCCAATTGAGAAAAACTGCTTAGTGATCTCTTAATCCTTGCTTTAATTTTCTCTCTCTTCACTTTCTCTCTTAAAATCCCTTAATAGGTTTTTGTTGCTGAATGAATTAAGATAAATAGCTTTAATGATTTTTTAGTTAATGGA
>NW_021355055.1:0-362 GCF_001605985.2 Dendrobium catenatum | reverse complement strand
GTGTATTATACTTGGGATCTTTGAGAAAGATTTGAATGAGTGCAAATAAATGTAGAAAATAAATTTTTTTTAATTTTGTCTGAAGTAAAATGAATACAATGTAATCTCCAATAATGATGGTGGTCAATGGCCAACGACAGCTGCCGATGGCTGATCGGCAGCTGACGGTAGTGGCCAACATATTCGAAAATCTATCAGACTAAACTAGAGTCAATTCCAAATGCTAATATATATTTTCAAAACATTTGTATTTGAATTACATTACATTTATTTTACTTCAAACTAAATTGTGGATTATGATTTTTTTTGTTGTTTTTATTTATTAATTTTAGATATGATATTTTTCTAAATCTTTAAACATT
>NW_021355054.1:0-1458 GCF_001605985.2 Dendrobium catenatum | reverse complement strand
TTTTAATTTAATTTACATTTTTATTTTCATATTTTTATTTAAATATATAAAAGTATGCTTATTTTCACATTTCGCTCTGTAGCATACTAGTTGACTAGTTAAGATAAGAGCAGGTCTTGAGTTTGAATCCCTTGAGCATCGGGCAGTACGGGGGTAGTCGGGTAGGTCCGGAAAGCAGATGCGACCAGCCCAGCTGGGCCAACGGGAAGCTATCGCGGGTAGGTCCAAGCAGCGTGGGTGTCCCAAGCAGGCGAGCTAAATGCTGATGCAGGAAGGCTCCAAGTAGCCCAGGCGGGTCGACGGGATGCTGCAATGGGCAGCCCAATTTTTTTTATCAATTATCATTATTCCGGTGGTTTTTTTGGTCAGAAATTATTCCGGCAAAAATATTCCACTGAAAAAAAAAATTCTGCATTTTTTTTTCGACAGAACATGTTTCCAATGCTAAATTTAGAGTCAAAAAAATTTTGCTGGAAATCTGCTGAAAAACTTCCAAATATACTAGAAAATGAATAATCTTCCGACATAAAATCTGCCGATAATACATGATTTTCCTATAGTACTAGTCCTGATCCATTTCCTAATCTAAAATTTTTATAATCCACATAATAAACTAAAAAGCCCAACATTAACTCAAATTCACTAAAGCTTTCAATGTAAGGGTTAAAGAATCAATATGCGTGCTCAATTCAGTCAATATAATCAATAGCTTTCAATCTCATCAATGATCATTTATCATTTGTAAGGCTCAAAATGAATAATAACAAAAGTAAGAAATTATTTTAATGAATCAATAGTAAATAAAAGAATTAATAAATCTATAAAGCAATCATACTAAAATCATTCACAAATTAGTAAATGAATTGAATCATAACATATAAGTGTAAATATCATAAGTCTTTCCTACCTTATCTATTTTCAATAATATGCATCGTATAGTCAATAAATGTATTTGTACCTATCATTGATCTATTTATGCACATAGTTATATTTATCAATACTATAAAAATATATATAGTTTAGTATATGATTCAGCAAGGTAGGACATCCATGTTTAATATCATTGCTCGTTCTTCCACTCCAATTGTTGCTCAATTATTCATCAGTCTTACTTTAACCCCAATTATCAGCCAATTAGTCATTAGTTAACCCCAACTATTGACTAGTTGTTCACCAGTCTTAAGTTAGCTCCCAACTATTGACAAGTTGGTCATCAGTCTTAATTCAACCTTAACTATCACTTAGTTGGTCATTCTGCTAAAGTTGGCCCCCAAATATCGAAAAGTTTGTCATCAATTGTAATATTTTCATTATATAAATATCACATGTGCCTTAAATCAATATCATTTTCTCAATGCCAATATCATCCATGCAATGCACTAATCTATTAAATACATAAATGCAAGAAAATTATCTACGTAATATATTTATTTTAGAAAATTATAACTCTCAATTTAG
>NW_021355053.1:0-994 GCF_001605985.2 Dendrobium catenatum | reverse complement strand
TATTTGAGTTATTCGGACTTGAAATATCCGAATCTCCACTTTCCTAATTAATTTTTTAGACCGTTGGAGTCCCTTCCCTATTCTCTATTTATAACCCTATCTCACTTGCCTATTTCATTTCATTCTCCTTCCTCCCTTCCTCCCTTCCTCCTTCTCCCCTCTCTCTCTATCGGAACAACCCGCTCACAAGATTGGCCTTCGAAGCGGACCTCTTCCCACTCACGAGATTAGCTCTCATTGCGGAAGACTCTCTCGGTTCTGGAGATCAGCCATCGCTGCGAAAGATTTTCCCTGCTCATGAAATCGGTCCTCGATGCGGAAAAGGTAGAAATCTCTCTCTCTCTCTCTCTCCCTCTCTTTATCTCTATCTCGGAGCTTGTTGGTCGTCACCCTCATGATGGAGCTACAGGCGGTTTCCAGCCACCGGCCAGGGCATCTCATCCCTCCCAGGCATAACTTTCCTAATTTATTTTTCTAAAGAAAGTCTGTTATATTCCTTTTCGCATTATCTGTAAATCAACCCTAATCTCACATTCCTAAGTTATTTCCTTCTAGTTCTCTCTCCATCTCCTCTTTGTCTCTCTTCTAAATATAGTCAGAATGCTTTTGAGACAATCCAGCTAAATTGAAATGTGGTTTTGCTCACAGGATTTTGACAACAGCAATCATGTTGCCCATGTATGAGTTTAATGCGATGTTTGAAACGGGTTGATTGATTCAATATTATGATGTGTTTTTTTACTGAAGAAAATAAGTGAGAATTAGGATTTTATAATCAGTTGGGTCATATTTTGGCGAGAGTAAATGATTCGTCCATTGATATTTTAATGGCTTTGATTCAGTATATTGATTGCTAAGAATATCAAGCTTATTTAACGAATATCCAAGGCTTAAGGTGGAAAAATACTTCTAACAACAAATATGACACTGGGTTGATTTTTCCCAGAGCTATTTTCGAATGACCTACATCAGTTATGTAACTTCAAGTAATGTA
>NW_021355052.1:0-350 GCF_001605985.2 Dendrobium catenatum | reverse complement strand
GAAAAGAAGAGGAAGTAGAACCTGAAACCACATCCTTCAAAGAAATAGGTGTCGACTTTCCGAACAGGAAACCAGGATCGCGAGGAGTAGCCGCCATACCCAAAATCAAGAGAAATGAGATAAAAATCTCACCAGACGAAAGAGACGAAAGGGCGGCGGAGGCGGAACCCTAGCAGAGCAAAACTCATTTCGTTTTTTGTGTGATAATATAATATCTTCTTTTCATATTCTTTACATTAGTAATGAAACATAATAACTACAATATTAAAATGCAAATTAGTTTACATTATTAAAAAAATACTTCATAAATTGCATAATTTAATCAAAATATTTATCAAATAAACACTATT
>NW_021355051.1:0-287 GCF_001605985.2 Dendrobium catenatum | reverse complement strand
CTTTGAAGGTAATTTTCTCCCTTCCGTTCGTTTCTTCAGCTAAATCCCACGAGTTTTCTGAGCCAAATAAGGGAAGCGGAGGGTTTATTCGGCCATGAGCTTTGTGAGGAAATCAAATCGCTTTTGCCAGGATTTAGCATAAATCCTCCTCAATTCATGCATAAATCCTATTTATTAGAATTAAATCCTGCTCTAATCTTGCATAAATTCTTTTTGTTTTATTGATTAAATTTAATTATTTTTAATTTAATTGATTTTTATTATTAATTAGTTATAATTAATTAAAA
>NW_021355050.1:0-217 GCF_001605985.2 Dendrobium catenatum | reverse complement strand
GTCATAGAATAACTGATATGAGAGGGTGTTTTTTTTTCTTGCTATAGGTTTAAAACAAATTTCTAGAAGATTTTCTAGCAAAATTTTGATAGAACAATTTTGAATGAAGAATTTCATAAAAACATCGACCAGTTTTTCCTGTTGCTTACCACTAGATAATTCAATTAATAAAAGTGCCAGTTACCATTGAAGTATTCCATCAAGTTTTTTGGCTAAA
>NW_021355049.1:0-357 GCF_001605985.2 Dendrobium catenatum | reverse complement strand
GAAACGAAAAAATAAAGGAAAAAAAATTCAAATCTCACCTGCTCTCTGCCTCTCCCACATCGCACGTCGCGTACACGATCGCGACGCTCTCCCCACGTCGCACGCACGATGCATTCGCGTCGTTAAATATCAAGAGGAAACGAGGCCTCCGGCCTCCTGGATCTTTTCCTCTCGCTCTCACTTCCTCTTTCATGGCTCGACGACTTTCTCTTCCTGTCGGACAGGAAGTCACGATCTTTTGGCGGAAGTAATAAGGGAGCCTGCTTGCTGTGAAGATTACTTTCTCCCTGTCACGCGCCCTCCAGCCCTGCTCCGACGACTTTCCTTCCCTGTCGAATTGGAAGACCAACATTTTGG
>NW_021355048.1:0-244 GCF_001605985.2 Dendrobium catenatum | reverse complement strand
GATAGATGTCTCAACAGGTGGCCTACATTCATCGATTACAATGCTTTGGATGGAGTATATGTACAGCAGTTTATTCTTAGTAACGGATTATGGGACTACAAGAAGTTACAGAATTTTTTTCACCCTGATCTGGTCCACTTGATTTTCCAAGTTCATATTGTTTTTGAAGGTGAAGACCATTTGGAATTGATGAAGAAATGTTCAGGAAAGACGGTCTCAGCTTTGGTATATGAACAAATTCTCA
>NW_021355047.1:0-295 GCF_001605985.2 Dendrobium catenatum | reverse complement strand
TGCTATTTCAGCAGGCAAACCTGGCATTTTGTCATATCTCCAGGCAAAACAATCCCTGAACTCGGACAACAACTGAATTAAGTCTTGGGTTTCACCCTCGCTCAATAAAGTACTTATAAAAATCGGGCGAAATTCATCATCGTTTCCCAGGTTAATTTCTCTCAACTCATCGACTGTAGACTTAATTTCCTCATCAAATTCAGGGGGTGCATCCCGAACCTGAAGATCATCGGGATCGTCTAAAGTCTCCAAACAGACCCCATCTAGAGGACAGGAGGGATCCGTAGGGACATTT
>NW_021355046.1:0-244 GCF_001605985.2 Dendrobium catenatum | reverse complement strand
ACACGGGGGAGCCTCGACTGCTCGTGATTATACAATTCCAAGGAGTGTTTGTATAAAATAAATAAATAAATAAATAAAATAGGTACCACAACCATCATTTGAAGAATTTGAAGATCTGTACCGGGACTGACTATCGTCCCGAAGCACTCGGTTTTTGAATCTTTAATCTGGTTAGGTAGATTGGAAGGGAAAGTACCCTTAGTTGGGAGGGGAAATCAGGTGGTTGCCGGATTTTTGAGAAAAA
>NW_021355045.1:0-732 GCF_001605985.2 Dendrobium catenatum | reverse complement strand
AAGAATTCTTTGAGGATGGAACAGAAGTGATTGAATCTGACTCCCAGAATGACTTAAACCCTGAGCTAGGAAAGTTAGAACCTATAAACGTCGACACCTTAACCCACCTCGATCCTAGTCTCTTCGATGATAAGTCTTTGAACAAAGTATGCCTGGAGGATATTAATTTGATCTCGAACGACACTAATATGACCTTGAACCCTGTGGAATTAAATTTGGAAGATTCTAATTTAATTAACCCCGAACCTGATCCTACTAAGATTATTAATATAAATTTGGATGACTGTCAGCTGAATCTGAACAATTCTGAGTCTATTTTGAAAATTGAGCATCCTCTTGTTTTATGGGAGTCTATGTTAGGAGTTGCCCCTTTAGATTCGCATTTGAAAGAGTGTGTCATTCCCGATTTGGCTTACCTCACCGCTCCTTATACCAACTTTAATATTCGACAAAGCGTGAGCCCCATACTGACTGACAAATCTTTGAGCTCTCCCCTTATGGATGTGAGTCAGGACCAATCATCCTATCTTATTCTTGATTCCTACATTTTTCCTGTTATAGCCTCGCCCTACCATGATAAGGACCATTTTTCTCCTAGTTGGATGAATTTGCTAGATTACACTGCTGTCCCTAGGAGACTAACCTCGACCCTAGCTAAAACTTTCTATGGAAGTGCCCTAGTAGCTAAGGATGTATTTATTACTCCTCCTACTCCTGTTCCTTTAGACATGA
>NW_021355044.1:0-227 GCF_001605985.2 Dendrobium catenatum | reverse complement strand
AGGTGCGAAACCATACGTTGGCTTGGGGGATCAGACATTTGTCCTTAGCTGGGAGGATTACGTTGATTAATGTTGTACTGATTCCAACATATGTTTATGTTGTGTCTCACACAATTGTGTCTAAATCTGTGCTTGATGAGATGGAAAAGATTTGTAGGAGTTTCCTATGGAATGTTGATGCAAAACACATAAGCATTCACTATGCTTCATGGGAGAATATTTCCAGA
>NW_021355043.1:0-291 GCF_001605985.2 Dendrobium catenatum | reverse complement strand
TGTCAATCTCTTGAGATTGTACTTTATTCTCAATACAATATTCGATTACAAAATAGGAAAAATCAAAATCTGCGTGGTAAGACACAATTTTTCCTACCAAGGTTTTTCTGGCGACTCCGCTGGGTACCTTTTAGAGCCAATATAAGAGTGTATTGCAAGTATTAAAAAGTCTAATATGCTCATGTGTGAAGATTAGGATGTAATAAAATTGAAGGAGCTCATAAATTAATTTTTTTCAAGCTTATTACATCAAGTAGTTGAATTTAATCGATCATGGCATCTTTCTTAGCT
>NW_021355042.1:0-1755 GCF_001605985.2 Dendrobium catenatum | reverse complement strand
CATTCAAAATTCATGCTTAAATTTCATTGCATTGGAGTTTGTAGATCTTATTTTATATATTATAATTTTTTTAAGTATTAGCTATTTTCCTAAAGGAGATTTCAACAGTAATGCCTCCATTAAGTTTATCAGGCCTCCATTGATGGGTTAATGGAACCACATTAACTTGTAATTTGGCTCCTTTAAGTGAAGAATTTTGGCATAGATATTATTTTCTTGGTGGGTTTCCATTGACTATTTATGAGTATGCATGAACTTACTTTTAGGCTAGAACAAGGGTGGCCAAGCAGCAAAAGTTTGATGATGGCGGTCAATTGTGTCAATTAACACTTGGTTTGAGACGGGTTTTTTTATTGTTTTTTAAAACAATTTTTTAGTACAAACTACAAAACTGCTTTAAAAAGTTGCAGGAAAGTTGTCCCAAATGAAATCTAAATCAAATGTAGCTGATTTAGGTCAAATTGGTTAATTCTAGGCTTGAATGGAAGCTTGTAGGACTACAAATACCCTCATTAATCTATTTGGCTCATCAAGACCTTTGGGCTGAACTCAAAAGAAACAAGGAAAAGTAAAATTTGACAAATGCTATGCCTATTTCCCTTCACAAACTCCTACATATGCCAAGAGCTCCTAGCCACCTTATCTATGTAGTGGGACAGATAGCTAAAGCTTACTAGTTCTATGCAAATGGAATAATCACAAATCAGATATCCTTAAGTAGGTTGTCCTCTATGAAATTGAGCTTGCCGACACTCTTCCGACACTTAGAGCAAGTATTATGGAGATTGAGAGCATTTTATCTCATTCGACAACCCCTGAAACACCCAAGCACTTTGCTTAACTTGTCAGAGTTTGATATCCAAAGCATTGCAAACCACCTTAGTTCAAATAGATGCCTGCTGCAGCTTGTTGGAGCCAAGGGGAAGATGTGTGATTGAAATCCTACAAGTTTGTGAATTGTGGATTTAAACTCTTAGAACTCTAAAATCCATCACATATTTATGATAAAAACCTATCCAAAGCCAATGTGTATCATGGTTATCAGGAGGTAGGAGATGATACCTCAATCTTCTAGGGCATGCCGGTGCTGGACGGCTCTGATTGAGCCGAATGTTCTATGTAAAATCAAACCCTGTGCATGTGATCCCCAAGACCAATTGCAAGTAATCGTATGTTAAACTGACAATCAGTAAAATTAAACATAAAGAAACCAAAAATTAGGAGATAGCCATCAAAATCTCCCCAAAATGCAAAAAATCAAAATAAATCATGGGCTTTCATGAATGAACAGATCTACTCATTGTTATAATCATCCTCCTGGTCAGGATCTAGTGGAAGAAGTGTTGTAGCGTAAGGTGGAAAGATAGACAGCTGAGGTAATATGTTCCAAGAGTTGCTAAAAAAATGAATAATTTCATCATAATCAAGATTTTCAGTAAAATACTAGGAATTACTATCACTGATGATGTTGGAAAGCTTTTCATAAGGATTGATTGTAATGCAATCGAATGGAAAACACTTTTTGTGCATAAAAGCTTTCAATTATTGATGTTTCTTGTGATAACTTATCGACTGATACGCTCACCGGCTTATCAACCACTACCTCCAATTCTCTCTCCACTAAAGAAGACATTTACCTTTTTAGTTTTTAATCCAACATCACAGCCATTAAGCTCCAGCTGACTGCGGCTCCTAACTTAGTCTTTCATCATTACTGTTTACATTTTAAATGCCTTCATTGTATGAGCTATCAGT
>NW_021355041.1:0-584 GCF_001605985.2 Dendrobium catenatum | reverse complement strand
GAATAAAGAAAGACTTGTGCCCATTGTCCAAGGTTCCTTTGTGTTGTGGGACTTTCTTTTTCTTCTTTTTGACCTAACAACTCTCCCATTCAGGACAGAACTGATGCAATAAAAAAAACACAATTAAGATTGCAAACAAAAAGTCTTCCTTAAAACATAAACATAACAAAGTTACAAACATATAACTTATATTAATTTAGAGAAAAAAGATACAAGTGAGGCGGAAATCTTGGATAGAGAAGAAGAGGTTAGAAGATAGAAGAATTAGAAGTAGGAGGAAGAAGGTAATAGCTCACAAGCTATTACAAACTCGTAGGTTTCGATCTCCAAAATTCATACATATTTCATTTCTAAAACTCTCCTTAAAACATCATCAAACAGCCCCTAGGGAAAGGAATCCAAATAACCCCCCAAAAAGGTGCCGCCCAAGCCTCCAATGGGAGCATCCAGAACATGGGAAATACCCAAGAGAGAGGCATGGTCAGCCCAGGAACCAAACAGCCAGAAAACCAACAGCCAGCCCAGGATTTAAATAGCACCCCGACAAACGAAAACCAAAGCAACCAGCAAAATTTCAATAGCCA
>NW_021355040.1:0-204 GCF_001605985.2 Dendrobium catenatum | reverse complement strand
TCAATTCAAACCCTTCCTTGGCTCGACCCCCATCTTCTTTGACCTAATTGACTGGGTTGATCAAGTTATACCTTGACTTGGTCAAACCAAGCCATAATTAGGTCAATTTGACCCGTTAATGCCAAATTAAACCCTTTTAATGCCTTTAATAGTTTCCTATTGATCCTTAGTTGAAAACTATGGCCTAAATAACCTGATTTCCCT
>NW_021355039.1:0-327 GCF_001605985.2 Dendrobium catenatum | reverse complement strand
GCATATTATTTCAATTTAATTTAATTTTGAATTAATGAATAATTATTTCAAATGAGAATTATTTAATTGATAAATATAGATTATCAATAAATAAATAATTTATTTATTAATATTTCACATTTACTTTATCCAATTTAATAAGGCAATTAATATTCCAGATATATCATAATAAATATGTCATTTGCCATAATTAAATTATGAACAAAAATATTCTTTTACAATTTGGTTACAAACATAGCTCATTTTGTTTTGTTGGTTGGGAGCTTAGGCTACCGACTAAGAGTTTTTGAGTTCGAATCTTATGTATACGATGTGTGTGTGAATCTG
>NW_021355038.1:0-234 GCF_001605985.2 Dendrobium catenatum | reverse complement strand
TCAAGTTGGAAACTTCAAAAATTAAATATGGGATCATCTGAACTTTTATTTTAGCAAACTTATAGTCAAACTGATCATCTCTGAAATACGAACCCAACGACACCAAATTCAACTCAATCCGAGCCTAAATGGGTCTGAAACAAAGACCCGAAGCATTGTTGGAAGGTTCAAACCACAATTTGGGTTACCAAACGGTTTACAAACAAAACATTCTTATAGTCGAATCGAGCGGCT
>NW_021355037.1:0-458 GCF_001605985.2 Dendrobium catenatum | reverse complement strand
CATTTGGAGGCCTTAATGATGTCGGAATTTAGTGATCTTGGGCTCGTTGGTTTCGTCTCGTCGAGCCGTTAGATTCAAGTATAAGCTCGTCAAAATCGGAGTCCGTTTGGTAACTCAAACTGTGGTTTGAACCTTCCAACAGCGTTTCGGGTTCATGATTTGGACCCATTTGGGCTCGGATTGGGTCGAACTTGGTGTCGTTGGATTCGTATTTCCGAGACGCTCAGTTTGACTGTAAGCTCGCTGAAATCGGAGTTCAGATGATCTCGAATTTAATTTTTTGAAGTTTCTAACAAGTTTTTTCCTCGAGATTCGTGTCCGATCAGGATAATTTTTGCATTACATATCAATACCAATAAGTTGTTAATTATCAATAACGTGGTTCTGCTTTAATTCCTTCTTTTGACGCATGTTTTTTTTTAATATATGTGTCTACTGATCTTGTTCTAAAGTTGTAA
>NW_021355036.1:0-272 GCF_001605985.2 Dendrobium catenatum | reverse complement strand
AATCTACATTCTCCACTACAAATTACCTTTCCACACACACCTTTCACAAAATCATACTATATATAAAGCTAAAGCTTTCCAATACTCAAATATTTTCTTTCCAATCTATTGCAAAAGGATGCTAAACATCTTTCAACATCTTCATTAAAACTCTCTAAATCCTTCACATAAATAAAACATGATATCATGATTTTCTTCCCAATTATGAACAAAGTCACCCATGTCATCATATTTTTTTTTTTTTATATATAAAACATACGACCTAATTTATG
>NW_021355035.1:0-316 GCF_001605985.2 Dendrobium catenatum | reverse complement strand
GGTTCATTTCTGTGAATTGAACAAAAAAAAAAAAATGTGTGTGGAACCTAATGTGGTTCAAATAAAATTTTGAATCAGGCCAGAGTTTCCTTACCCTCAAAGAACATATAGTCTGCCATAAAATGTAAGATTTATCCATCCATATATAAAAATGCTTCACGCTCGCTTCTTATACAAAAATAACCAAAATGCATACCAAAGAAAGGCAGTATATAGTATATAAGCACCACCACAATGCAACCAGCCAGAAGAAATGGCCTGAAAATCCATTCTTAAATGGTTGGGGTGGATTCAGGTTGTTGAACTGGTTGAGGTG
>NW_021355034.1:0-313 GCF_001605985.2 Dendrobium catenatum | reverse complement strand
CTCTATTGGTGACTCAAAAATCTATGATCACTCTACTGTCATCCTTCAGTCAGGTTCTGGCCTCAGGCGTAAGCACCGCTTATGTACAAGAATTACTAGCAAAGATCCCAGAATTTTGGGATGGGATTCTATCTATTTTCTCTCTATAAGATCATTGCTAAGACTCCTGTAAACATAATGAGAGATGTAATGCCTCATATTATTCATCTTAGCCAAGCTGGGTTCATTAAACATAAGATCATTTATAATAATATTCTCTTGGCAACAAACATTTTAGGGAGGTTCAATTTGAAAGCTAAGGAGAAATTTTTGT